>NW_021586162.1:281771-341706 GCF_001605985.2 Dendrobium catenatum
TTTTTTTTTTTTTTTTTTTGTAACCAGTTTACCTGGAATATAGGTCATTTATTATAAAGGTTGGATCATATTTTATTTAATGATCAATGGATTAATTCTTTAGCTCCATTTCTGTTAAGCATCCTAGTCGTACTATTTATGATCACTCTCCCTTACTGCTTGCTCTTAGTATTAGACATGTCAATGCTTTTCCTCAATTTTAGTTTCAAAATATGTTACTTCAACATGATTCCTTTTTAAGTGTAGTTCATGATAATTCGAATAAATTTTTGCAACCTTATAACTCTATTGTGGGTATGAATAGACTTTGGTTTATGATGAAAAGACTTAAGTAGCTTTAAATTGATGGAACCATAATGTTTTTAAAAATATTTTTACTAATATTTTAGCTGCTGAAGAGATGATCAATATTGTTCAGACTAACTATATATGCGATCCTTATGATCCCAAGTTTGCTTCCCTTAGAGAGGCTAAAGCTAATTTGTTTAAACTTTATGCCCAAGAAGAAACCTATTGGATACAAAAGGATATTGCTAAGCATCTGTTGGAAGGGATATTAATACCAAGTACTTTCATGCCTTGGTTAAATGGAAATGTGCTTTGAGCTCGATTAATAAAATTACTCATGTGACTGGTATTTTTACTGAGGATACTGAGGAGATTGCCATGCTAGCTGTTCACCACTTTCAGGATAGTCACAATAAGGTGTTTATCCAAGGTAATATTATCAACCTTGAATTTATCCGTTCTCTCATCTCTGTTGAGGATAATGACCTTCTTGTTGGGTACCCCATCCTTTGAGCAATTAAAAAATATCATTTTTGATAAGAATGATAACTCTATGGCTGGCGTTGATGGTTTCACCATTAATTTTTTCAAAAAGCTTGGAGTATTTTTATTGACAAACTTTTTGCTACGGTTATTATTTTTTTGCAGGAAATTCTATGCCCAAGTTTTTTTCTTGTACTTCTATTGTGCATATTCCTAAGAAAATTAATACTAGTAATTGGAGTGATTTTAAACCCATTCGACTTTGCTCTTTTTTCAATAAATTACTTTCCAAAATTATTATGTCTTGCTTAACTAATGTTCTTCCTAAGATTATTTCTACTTTTCAAATGGGATTTGTTAATGGGCATACCATCTCTGAAAATATTTTGTTGGCTCAAGAATTTGTGCCATGATTTGGTTGTCAAGGTTAGGGATAGTAATTCTATTCTTAAGCTGGACATTTTCAAAGCCTATGGTAATATTAGTTGGCAATTCATCTATAACATCTTTCATTTATTTGGTTTTAACTTAACTTTTATTAATCATATTAGAAATTACATTGAAGGACCTTTTTTTCATTGATTATCAATGGTATGAGTCGTGGTTTTTTTAAATCCTCTCATGTTCTAAGGCAAGGTATTGACCCTATGTCCCCTGCCCTGCTTATTATTGTTGTTGATTATCTTTCTAGAAGCATTGCTAACATGGAAGGTAATTTTAATGGAACGAAGGCGATTTTTATGGAATGAAGATGATCGGTGGTTCTCCGTTGGCCTTGTATGGCCAACGGAAGTCTGTGGTGTGTCTCTATTGATTTTGATGGAATGAAGAACAAGAGGATTAGAGAAGATTAGAGAGCGATCTCAGCATTATTAGCAATTTTTACGGATCGAGGCGATCTTGGCATTTTGGCAGTGCTTTGGCATTCGGTGGATCTCCGTTAGCCTGGTATGGCCGACAGAGTTCCGTGGTCAGTTTTTATGGAGATTATGATTTATGCAGAGAAGTTTGTCAAGTGGACGTCCTCCTTCAACTCATTTTTGTGAAGGCGACTGATTTCAAATTGGTTTTGGTGGAACATTTCCTTAGACGAGGCAATCTTAGCATTTCGGTGATCGTGGAGGAGATGATCTTAGCTATCTTGAATGATTTGAATTGCAAAGTGGAAGTGTTAGGCCGATGATTTGGCAAGTATAAATGTAAGAAGAAGATACTGTTAAAGGCTATTTTGACGTAGGGACGTCGTCGACCCCTTGTTTCAAATAGTTATTCATTTTATAGATTGACATTTTTCTTGAAGGATCTCTTTTAGTTCAAGAAATGGGGTAGTTGCAGATTATTTTGGTCTGATGATTTTTCTGTGGCAGTTTGGAAATCTTTTCATAACCAGTTTGTTCTTCATTTTTCTTGGCTTGATTTCTTGAAGGTTCTTAGTGAAAGATCTGATGCGGTCCTGGTTGTGATTGATTGTTCTTTTGTTCTTGCTTTGGATTGTCCAAGTGGCAAGATTTGTGATGGATCAGTGAAAGTTGTGGGATTTTCTTTTGGTTTCTCTCATGTATTGAGTTTGGATAACAAGTTTGGTGGAGGATTTTACAACATCATTTCTGTTGTGAGGTTTGGTATGTTTTGGTTGCCATGAGAATTGGCAGCTATGTGGTTGGTAAGGAGGATATTTGTGTTGTTGGATGTGATGGTAATATGATTAAGCATGTGGTTGGTGTTCTTGTCTCCGTTATGAAGATAATGGAATTTTTATTTGTTCATGGAGGTTTCATTCCTCCAAGTTTTAAGGAAGTGAAAGTTATATTTCAAAAGGATTCGATCTCAAATACCATTATTGCAATTCTTTGGCTGCCGCTTAGTGGATCATCTAAGGATGATTGTTTGGTTGATTGGATTGTCCAAGGAATTTTTCTTCTTTTTGTTGTTTCGGAGAAAAAGATGTTGGAGCATGTCGAGGAAACTTTTGCTACGATGGATGGAATTGGAGCTTCTTTAGGATTGGTTTCTATTATAGTTATTTTTAGTTTTAACTTTTCAGGTTTATGTTTTTATTTTTGTTTTATTTCTAGGCCTTGTTTGCTTTTTTGGAACTACTGTAATGTTTTATGAGACTCTTAATACTTTTCATTTTTTATATTTTGGGAACTCTGGGATACTAATCAACCTTTTAGGTTGTTTAAATATTTGGTATCCCCACCACCCCAATGGATTTAAATTGGGAAGTAGTAGATATCATATCCATTATGAAAGTTTCGAATGGATTACTTTGTTTTTTGCTTTCTAGTTTGTAATAGTTTTTTTTTTAATGCTATAAGCATCCCTTAAAAAAAGGAAGCATTGCTAACATGTTTGAAAATCAATCCAATTTATATTATCAAACTAGGGGTGGATTTCCTATATCTCATATGTGTTTTTTCGATGATTTTATCATTTTTATGAATGCTTCTCATAATAACATTAATAAAATGATGGATTTCTTTCATTATTTTGAATCTGTTACCGAATTCTCTTTAAACAATACAAAATGATGTTTCCTTGTTGTTAATAACATGCATAATGATCGTATCTCGACTATTAAACATCTTAATTGGTTTATCCATGGTCATTTACCTATTAAGTATCATGGCATCCCCTTGATTAAGGGTAGAAGAAATCTTTCTTGATTGATGATTTAATTACTTCTATTCAAAATAAACTTCAATCTTGGGACTCGAATTTTTTATTTTTGGGGGTTGACTTACACTTATTAGAAGTGTTCTCTCTTCTCTCCTTGTCTACTCTTTTCAAACTTTACTTCCTACTAAATTAGTGAGCAATAGAATTGATATTATTCTTAACAAGTTTTTTTGGAAAGGCACTTGTAATAACACTAAAATTTCTTGGGCTTCTTAGGAGTAATGTTGGGTGGTTTTAAAAGATGGTGGTCTTGGTTGCAAAAGCATGGCTGGTTTAGCCCATGCTTTTTCTTACATGTTAAGGTTTACATTCCATGCCAAATTATCTTTGTGGGCTAAATTTATGTTTGCTAAATATTGTGTGCGGAAGCATCCCTCTATTTGTGCTTTCAATATGGTGATTCTTAAGTTTGGCAGAGGACATGTAAGGTGAAGTGGGAAGTGGAGCCTCATCTCTCATGGGTCTTGGGGTTGGCAATATCTTCTTCTGGCAGGATCAATGGTTAAACTTTTTTCTCTATTCATTCCCTTATTAATTCAACTTCTACTACTATAGTTAAGGTTAGTTACTTTATTATTGATAAATATTAGGATTATGATAAGCTTGTTAAAGTTCTTCCTGATTGTATCATTCAGAAAATTCTTACTCTTCCTATCAATTTTGACTTAATGATGTGCTTTTATGCAAGTTGTCTAGTGTGGTTTGTTTAGATTAAAAGATGCCTGGAATGATTTTAGACCTAAGATTGAGGTTAATTTCTTTTCTTCAAAGATTTGGAACAAAAACATCCTTCTACTATATATACTTTTATTTGAGAGTTTTACATTGATTTATTCCTATTGATGAAAATTTAATTAAAAGAGGTTTCATTATTCCCTCTAATTGCCAATAATGTATTCATTTGTAAAACTTGCATCATCTTTTTGTGTTTGGGTCTATAGCTATTAAAACATGGTGTTATTTTGATGATATATTCAATTTAAATATTTATCATGTGTATATGTCCATTAATGCTCTTCTCAATGCTGGGTTTGTGAACTCTAAAGGGCATATTAGAAATGTTACCTCCTCCCTTATTTTATGGCTCCTTTGGTGGAAGGAACAACTCTTTATTTAATGGTATTAAAATTGACTCTTTAAGGGTTATTATAAATGTTAAGGATAAATTGCTCAGCTTGGTTTATGTTAATTTAGTTTCTATAAAGGGTTTCAAAAATTATTATAATATTGCTTCGAATTTAGGTATAAGGTTGCAGTTCATTTTGTTTCCTACTACCTCTTGTCTAGTTTATTGGTTTAAACCGGTGGTTGGTGATTTCAAGATGAATGCGAGTGTTAATTTTGAGAATAACAATATGGGGTGTGGTGACATCATTATAGATGGTTATGGTAATTGCTTTACTTCATTTTACAGGTCCCTTTAATAGTAATTCTCATTTGGCTATTTTTCTTCCATTTTTTATGGGTTAAGAAGTTGTATGTCCCATGATATTCTCAATATTACTATAGAGATTGAGCCTTATTTTAATATTCATTACTTATTTAACGATGTTAAGTCGATTTGTCACCCGGCGGCTTTTTATATTATTAGTGATATTAATCATTCGATGGTCTTTATTCATGTCCAAAATTCTTATGTCCATAAGGATGGCAATGCTTGTGCTTTCTGGTTTGTTTTGGAACTGTGAAGGATAGTTTTATTGATCTTGTGGAAGGCAATGCTCCTGCTCCTCTCTCAAGATTGGACAAAAGTTCATTTTCTTATGTTAGAATTTAATTGCTTTGCTCTTTAATTTTTTGTTATGTTCTGGTTTTATAGCTTCTTTGGTTGACTTTGGTTGTCTTGCCAGATTCTATATTTTTTGTTGATGCTGGGTTGCATTGCTCCTTCTAATTTTCTATTTTTTCACAGAGTGTGCTGGGTGTGTTCGGGTTGAGCAATGATTGTAACACTCTTTTGAGGGGTTGCCTGTTGGCTGCTCTCCACCCTTTTATTTTGGGTAAGCAGAACTTTATGAGATGTGGGAGTCATGGCTTCTTTTGTTTCTAGATGGGGTTATTTCTTTGGCTGCTTGGGTTGGTTTCCTGGTATTCTAGGAATTTCTATTTGGTTTACCCTATCCTGTTGTTGAGTTATCTAGGTACTTTGTCAATGCTCTTGGCAGGTTGCCCTTGGTTGGTTATATTTTCTAGGGCTGTGTTGTTGTGAAGGGGGTGGTTTCCTTGTGGAGGTGGCTAATCTTTGGGGTTTGCAATCTAGTCTTGTTAGTTGTGGTGTTGTGCGGGGGTCTTGGGGTAGGATGGAGTGGCATCATATTATTTTCGATGTTGGTGTGTTTCGTTCTTTCCTGAGCTTTTCTAGCACGTTCCCTTCTGGCTTTACCTGGCAACATTTATTTATGCGGACAAATTTTTGTTTATTGGTTTCTTTCTTTGATTCTTGGGGGATTTTCATTCATGAGGTGTTCTCAGGTAGCTATATTTGTTCTTGGATGAGGTTTTATTTTTTGCCCGTTATTTGCTGGGCTACTTGGGGTTTTATTGTGGTGGGGTTTTTTCTCGTTCATTTAGATGCTGGAGAGTTTTTTACCTATTAAGGTTATGGTTGCTACTATTACCTAGACTTTTTGGAGGTTCTATTTACTGTCCCTTTTGGCTGGGAGGTTTAGTTTCAAGATTTATTCTGGTTTATTAAGGTGCCTTATTACTTCTTGGGCTCTTCTTATTTTATTCCCTTTGGTTAGATAAGAAATTTTAAGGCTTTACTTATTTCTTGCTGTGTGAAGGGTTTTTTCTTTAATTGTTATGTTGTTTTGGGTTTGAGCTGTTATCAGACCTAGAATAATTGTAATAATATATTATTTGGGTATTTTTAGTTTTTATTATTTTTGGCTATTTTGGTGTAATTTTTGTTCTGCTTCCATCTCTGTTTTGTAGGATCCCTTTTTGCAGGTGTTTGCTCTTTTTATTTTTGGATTGGGCAGCTTGTTCTGAAAGAATATGGGGGATTCTTCCTCTTTTTTTGGGTCTTCTATCTTGTGCACCGTAGAATGTATCTTGGTTATATTGTATTTCATTGTATCAGGGACTTTGAGCTCATAGGGTTTTTTGACATTTTTCTTGTAGCTCTTTTGAGCAATAGAGAGCTTGAGGTCCCTTTAAGGACCTTGTAATTTTTTATTTTAATTAATGCATAGGCCCCTCCGAGTGTCCCCCCCCAGCCACCCAAAAAAAAAAGATAAAGAAAAAACAATGCTAATTTATTTTTTACTTTCGTATAACTAAAAAAAGCTAGTGGTCTTATGGCATTGCTACACTTAAGCATTAAATGCATGTCAAGCATCTTTTAAAAATAAATATTTCTCATTTTATGAACTTTTGTTGTTGAGACACTTTTCTATTTAAGTCACTTGACTTGAACTTTATAAGTTATATGTATGTTTATTCACTAATTTAGTCAAAAAGATTCGAGATAATATAAGATAAACATGTAGGGGTCAATTAATCTTATAATAATATCATTTGATAATAAATTTTGCCTTCATTAAATTTATAAATCACATGCTCAATTTGTGTTTGGCTAATTATCAAATCCTTAACTTCTAACAAATTCTCATAATATTGTAACAATTCAATAATGATATAAACAGTTTTACTAATCTAGTCACCTCAATAACGCTATGGCTCTCTAGCTCACTTGCGCTCCCGCTCCATCACTTATCTCCTCACTTTGTTGGTTTGGATTTCTCGTGCTTTTTTCTTCCCCTCTTGAATTCACGGTGTTTCTTGAGCAATATTTTGAGGTTTTCTTATTTTTTTGGGGGAGGAGATGATGTCCCTGATATCATCTATCCCAGCATTGTCTTCATTCTCGAATGGAAAAACCTGCGATTATAAAGTTATTTTTGTGGGTTCATCTCCATCTTCTGCTAAGATTTATTTCGTGCATACTTCCTTTAAGGGTTATCCTTCCCTAATGTTTGATGATTAGGTGGTGTTGCAGCTTACTGCGCCTTTCGCTCTCACCATAGTTGGCAAGTTTGTTCTTCATCTGCCAAATTTATATGTGATTTGAATTTTTTTGTTAACCTTAAACTTTTGGTTCCTTTCAATCAAAGTTATGCATGGAAATGATGGTCATTCGGTTGAGGTTGATAATGTGGTCCCTAATTAATGGTCGAGGGAAATATTTCTAATATGCATGATACTTATGAGAATATTATTCATCAAGTGATTGAGATAAGGAGCAGGATGTTGCTCACAAATCTATACAATTTGTTTTAATTCATAAAAACTTCCTATTTCTAAACCTAATTGTGATCAGGAAGATTCTTCTTCCTCTTCTTCTTCCTCGTATATTGAGAGTCAAGGTGTTGAAGAGCAAAGATCGGATAGTAATATTAATCAAAATATTATTTCAGTTTCAGATATTAATCAATATGTTACTAACAATAACTTTACTAATATGGATTCAAAGATGGCTAAGACTATTTCTACTAATATGGTTAGTAATCAATCTATTATTATTGCTCAGGAGGAAGGACAAGATGTTTTCGTTGAAGGTAATGTTGTCCAATGTAAATAAATTGTGGAAGATGGTCTTTTCTATGAGGAAGGAGAAATGACTAACTTGAGGGGGAAGTTAAGTATGATTAATGAAAATAAGTTTCCTTTGAATGATCAGAATCATAATGATTCTTTTACTAACACAAAGGATATGGATATGTTGGCTAAATGTTTTTCTAGAGATGATAATTACTAGTTTTACCAAGGGTCGTAGTAAGAGAGATAGAAAGCAAAGTTCCTTCATTTTACAACTCCTAGAAATACATGTTCTCATATTTCTTATCAACCTTATGTTTTTAATGTTTAATGCTATTATTTAAAATGTTATTCGCATTGGGTGCCATTCTACTAAGTTAGAGTTAAAAAACTTATGACGTAATTACAATGTGTTGATTCTAGTTTTACTTGAGCCTCGTATTTCTTCTAATGGTACTCCTAAATTTTTTGGTTTTAAATATTCTATGTCAAATGTGTCTAATAAAATTTGGTTTTTTTTTTTGAGAGATTTTGTTCGGATAGAATTTAGTGGTGACTTTACTCAAGTTATGCATTTTAATATTAAAACTTCTAACTTTCATTATTGGGCCTCTTTTGTTTATGATGATTCTTCCCATTATATCATAAAGTTGTTATGGGAACAAATCATTCAATTTCATTATATTTGAAACTTACCCTGGCTTGTTGGAGGAGATTTTAATACTATATTTAACTCGTGTGAATGAATAGGGGGCTCGCTCCCTGTATATCGATATATGGAAGAGCTTAATAGTATGATTATGGATTGTAACTTAATTGATATTGGTTTTCTCTATAATAATTTTAGTTGGAATCGTGGGCATTTATGGCAAAGGTTGGATAGGGTGTTATTTAATGATTGTCTGCTTAATTTTTTTGACTCTACTAATGTCTAGTATCTGAGCAGGACCCTCTATGAAAATTCCCCTCTTCTAATTAATATTAAGACTAGATCTTCAAATTTTTCTTCTCAATTTAGATTTAAAAACATGTGGTTTCTTCATGATTCTTTAATTGGCTTGGTTAAGGATAATTAGCATACTCCTTTGCATCCCAATTATTCTATTTCTAGCATGAGAAGATCAAGGTTTAAGCTGAAAAGGCTTAAGAAAGTCTTAAATGGTGGAATCATGTTAATTTAAAGAAACATTTGTCCAAGATATTAGTTGTGGAAGATAAGGTGAATTCTTATGAAACTCAGTGTCAGTTGGTGCCTTCTGAAGCTAATTTTTGTTTACTGATAGAGGCTAAAGATTGTCTTTATAAATTACAAGCTCAGGATAAAAAGTTTTTGAAAACAAAAAGTTGCTATTAAATATCTTGTTGAAGGTGATAAATATTACTAAATATTTTCATTCATTTTTAAGAGGAAACATGCTATTAATTATATTCATAGAATTAATCATGTGGATGGCTTTGTCATTGAGGGTGGTGTTGAAATTGCTACTTTAGTTGTTCAACATTTTCATAATCATCTTAATAAAGTTTTTTTTTGTTCCTTCTATCATTCCTAACCTTATTTCTCATGATGATAAGGTCTTCCTATCTAAAGCCCCTTGTTTTTAGGAGTTTAAAGAGACTATTTATGGCATGAATGGTGACTTTGTTGCTGGGTGGAATGGTTTCACGACAAAGTTTTTTCATAAATCTTTATTTATTATTAGTAATGATCTATTTTCTTATGTTATTGATTTCTTTTCTGGTAATTCAATTCCTAAGTTTTTACATCTACTTCTATTATGTTTATTCCCAAGAATAACTCTATTAGTACTTGAATAACTTAAAACCTATTAGTATGTGCAACTTTTTTTATAAGTTGCTTTTTAAAATTCTGATGAATCATTTAAGAGTGTTTTTTCCTTAACTTATCTTCCCTTTTCAAATGGGTTTTATTAAAGGGTGTGTTATTGCTGAAATATCATTTTGGCTCAAGAATTTTATCATGATCTTGATGTCAAGGTTAGAGATGGTTATATGACTTTGATATTTAATATTGCCAAAACATGGATTGGAATTTCCATTATAATATTTTGAAGTTATTTGGCTTTGGTTTAAATTTTATCAATCTTATTAAACATTGCATTGAAGGTCCATAGTTTTCAATCATTGTTAATGTATGACCAATGGTTTTTTTAAAGCCTCTCATGGGCTGAGATAGGGTGATCCTATTTCTCCTGCCCTCTTCATTGTTGCAGTTGAGTGCCTTTCTAGAGGTCTTGCCAATTTTTTTTAGAAGTATACTAGTTTATATTATAGAACTTTGGTTGTTTTGATATATCTCCCTAATGTTTTGCTGATTATTTTTATTATTTTTATGAATGCTTTGATGAATAAGATTAATAGATTTTTGAGTTTTTTTAACCAATTTGAAATGGTTGATCTTGCTTTGAAAATACATAAGTGTTGCTTTATTTCTAAGAATGTCCCTAATGGTGGCTATTAAGAATTTAACCTGTTTTAGTCATGGTCTTTTTCCTTTGAAGTATCTTGGGGTGCATATTTTTAAGGGTAAAAAGAAAACTTTTCTTTTTAATGACTTAATTATGGCTGTGTAAAAGAAACATTTGTCTTGGGATTCTAATTTATCTTGGGATTCTAATTTTATGAGTTTTAGAGGTAGTTTAATTTTTATCAAAAGTGTTCTTTGTTCTTTACCTATTTAAAATTTTCAAACTTTGCTTCCTACCCAGTCGGTCTGTAATAGGATTGATAAGATTTTCAATATGTTTTTTTTTTTTGGAATGGGGCTAGTAGCAAACCTAAAATTCACTGGTCCTCTTGGGGCAAATGCTGTGGTGTTATGGTTGAAGGGGCTTTGGGGTGTAATTCTATGAATTATTTGGCCTATGTTTTTTCTTTCAAGTTATGGTACAACTTTTGTACTAATTTAACCCTTTGGACTTATTTTTTGTTTGCCAATTATTTTGGCGAGAAGCATCTCACCAAGTGCTATTTTAACAAAGGTAACTCTAATGTGTGGCAGCATGTTCGCAAAGTCAAATGGGTTGTTGAGCCTTTTTATTTTTTGGGGCCTTGGTGGTGGAAATACTTTCTTTTAGCAAGATCAATGGTTGGGTGGCATATCAATTTACTCTATTACTAATACTTCCTCCCATGTGATTGTGAAGGTGAATTATTTTTTTAATTGATAATTGTTAAGATATTAAGAATCTCTCTAGTTTTCTTATAGATTATATTATTGCTCCCACTGAATACTAAATCTAGTGATTTTTAGATATATGTATGGTTAAAGATGGTAGATTTAGATTAAAGGATTCGTTGCACGCCTTTGGACCTTTTTTTTTTTTTTGAAGAAATGCAAATTGCATTAAAAAGAAGAACAACTATTACAAACTAGAAAGCAAAAACAAGCCCTATAAAACTATCATAATGGATATGCGATCCACTAAATCCCATTTTAAATCCATTGGGGTGATGGGGACATCAAATTTTGAAACAACCTAAAAGGTTGGTTAGTATCCCAGTGTTCCCAAAAGATAGGAAATAAAATCTAGTAAAGATGCCACATTTCAATACAATAATTTTAAAAAGGAAAAACAAACCTACAAGAACACCAAACAAACAACAAACTACTACAAAGAAAAGAACAACTAAAACATTTTCCAAAACATCAAAAGGACCACCATCAATATCCTTTTAGATGAACAAGCTCCAATCAATTGTAGAAACCGTTGAAACCTCAATGCAACCAACAACAATCAACATGTTACATCCAACAACAAACACCTTGGACGATCCAAACAAAGTCGACGAAACAATAACACCAATCCCAACATCAAGAGTCCAAATAGAAACCACAACATTAAAGCTTGTTCCAATACTTCTAGGAGGAACAAAACAAACTTCCATAAACGAACCGAACAACTTTAAATCAATCACTGCAATATCTCTTGCTTTAACAGACAAAGCCTTCCATATAGTTACATAACCAGTGGCAATCATACCAAAATCTGCCTGTAGCATAACTTTTCCCTTAATAGAGGAAGAGAAACCGATTCTTCTGTCCACAACCAAAATTGACAGAAGAACATCATATCCAAGAGTCTTCAAGAATCCATAAGAAAACAATTCTTCAAAATAGTAAGATCCACCTTTGCCATCCAAACACCACCAATCTCATGACCATCAACCGATCACATACCAAGAACACAATTAAAACAAATCTAGAATCAAGAAAATCAATAAGCTAGAATAACTCCAAACTCAAGAAACCATACATAAATTTGAAACTAAGGCAAGTAGAAATTTCAGCCAAAGAAAAACTATAAGCAATGAGGAGCCAACGAAAAACCTCCTCCAAAAACACTTTTAGATTGGTAGCCTCACCAAATTTCATCAAGACTCTAAAATAAAAGTAATAAACATAGCAGGCACAATCGGTTGCCAAATCAAACCAATGGAGAACCTCCATCAAGAAGTACTCCCCCAAAACTAGTTTCAAATCAGTTACCTCCCCAAAAATAGGCCGAAGGAGAACCTTTGCTTGACAGACTTCTCCGCAAATCCAACTAAGAAACTCTGTTAGACATACCAGGCTGATGAAGATCCACCGAATTCCAAAGCTCTGACAAAGCTTCAAGATCACCTTGTCTCCATCAAGAACACCAAAAAGGTTTAGTCATATCTCCACAAGAATGCCAACGATGCCAAGAACTCCAAGAACGCCAAGGAGATCACTTCGCCTCTGCAAAAATAGGCCGAAAGCAAACCTCTACCTTACAAACTTCACCACATAAATCACCTTCTACGTGAAAAACCAACCAAGGAACTCCGTCGGCCATACCAAGCCGACGGAGATCCACTGAACTCCAAAGCTCCGTCAAAATGTCAAGATCGCTCGTCTATGTTTTGTTCACGCCTTTGGACCTAAGCATGAGGTTTCAAAGATTTTTTATATGATTTGGCATAAAAGTATTCCCACGATAGTTTGTATTTTTGTTTGGAGAATTTTACACAAGTTTTTTCCCATGGATGATAATTTGATTAAAAGAGCCTTTATCCTTCTATCTAAGAGCTAAAGTTGTAATCATCTGGATAATATGCATCATATTTTTTTATCTACTCCTTTAGCTGTCAAAGCTTTGACTTACTTTGATGATAGTTTTTATTTAAATTGCCCTAATGTTAATGCTTTTAGTAAATCTTTGCTTAATTGTCAGTTTTTTTATGTCCAAAGGCCATATAAAAAATGTCATTCCTTTCCTTATCCTTTTGTATTTATTGTTGGATAGGAATAATTCTCATTCAATTGTGTGGTTATGACCACCATAGAAATATCCAAAATATTAAAGATAAGGTTGGGGCTCTTTATTAAGCTATGCTACTTTCTTTAACGAACTTTAAAAGTTATTTCTTTGTTGCTACTGATTTAGGTAATAATTTGGAAGTAGCTAATCTCCCTAAAGATTGCAGATTTATTTATTAGAATAAGCCCTCTCTCAACTCTTATAAGCTGAATGTTGATTGTGTTAGCATGAATTCTAATGTGGGATATGGTGGTGTCATAAGATATTCTCATTGTAATTTTATTTTAGGTTTTTCTAGTCCTTTACTTAATTGTGATGTCAGCCATTCTATTACCTTTGCTATTCTTTATGGCCTAAGACATTGTTTCTCTCATCATCTTACTAATATTATTGTTGAGGTTGGTTCTAATTACTGTTTTTAGTCTTTTAACATTATGGATGATACGGTTTGTTTATCCGCCTTATTTTATATGAGAAGGAACATTAAGAGCTTAGTGAGCTTTTTAAACTATTCCTTTTCTATTGTTGTTAAGGAAGGTAATGCTTGTGCTAATTGGTTGGCTAGGTGAGGGTGTGGCTTGGACTCTATTGATGAATTCTTGATTTCTAACATTCTTGTTCCTTTGAAATATCTTTTAAGATTGGATATGCTTGGTTTACCTTATGTTAATTTTAAATGGTGTTGTGGGTGTTAGTTTAGTGCTGGCGTTCTGGTTACGTTATTACTAGCTTATTTATTTTTGTTGCCTACTGTGCCTTGGGTGGTTGGGCCCATAGCTTGGTTTCTGGGTTCATTTTGTTGTTTCCTTATCCTGGCAGGAGTTCTTTAATTCTGTTTGTAGTAATTTTGGGTTTCTCATCTCCTTCTCTTTTTTAGGTGCTTGCTTTATACATTTTGATGGCTATGGGGTGTCCTTTTCTTGGACTAAAGGGTTACCTGGTTTGGGGTTATTTCTTTATTCCTGGATGTTCTATGATGTGGCTCATTTGTTTATTTGGGACTAGTTGGTAGATGTTATCACTAACCCTTATTGGTTTTGTTGAGGTCATTTGAGCTAGGGTGCTGGTGCTGTTAGGTTTGTTTGGAGCCTGGTTTTCCTTGGAACTTTGGTTGTTCTTAATACTTGCTTGGGCTATCAAAATTGCTGGATTATGGAGTTGTTTTCCCTTTGTTTTGGTTGCATATCAGATGGTGGTTATTGGTTTTATTACTACTATTTTCATCTTATTATCTATTACTATTAGTTTTGTTCAAATTTTTATGTGTACTATCCTGTTTTGTAGAATGTATTTAGTACATGTGATCGTTTTGATGATTTGTTGGTGGGGAAGCTGGATGTGACTATTATTTTTTGTTGCTTGCCATTTTTTGGGTGCTCATGTAGAATGTACCTATGTTCTTTTTTATTTTTTTATTAGTAGAGAACTCGAGCTCTTAGTTTTTTTTTTGTTTTTCTTTTTGTAGCTCTTTTGGGCAGTAGTGAGCTTGAGTACCTTTTAAGGACCATGTAATTATTTTTTTTCTAATTAAAACATATGCCCCTCTATGGGTTTCCATTATATATATATATATATATATATATATATGAATAGTTTTACTAGGCATTTAGATTATGATTTCATTGTAGTTTACTTTGTTGAGATAGTTGCAACTTAGTTATTGATTGTTGATATTCTTACAACATGTTTGTTTTTCATGATTTCAAATATTATTACTTTAATTATTATTTCTCCTAACATATTTTTGATGCATTATTTTATTATTTTGTGTGTACTAAAATTTCAGGGAAATTATACTCGGGATTACTAAAAACTTCAAATCAGATCAGTTTAGCATTTATTGTAAATGAAGTTTGAAATTTTTATTTTATTGAGTCTGAGAGAGTGTGATTGTAATTGAGTAACTATGCACATACACATGGAGGGAGAGTTTTAAATTTGTAATTTTTTAAAACTAATCATACTTTATGAGGTCATTTCGTACGGGATGATTTGTTCAGTCATTTTCCCTACAAGCAATCAAACGAACAAAAAGTAGAAAAATTTTCTAAGGATTATATTGTACGAAATACCATTTTTAAATACCTTCAAAAGTATGAATTTAATGGGTCCATTTTCATCCTGACTTTTCGTCCAAATGAACTTGAAAATTTTCTAAACGGTTCATACCATACGATGTCATCATCATACGTATGTCATCTAGGGTATGAATTAGATGGGTCCCTTATCATCTCGATGAACTTGAGAATTCCATAACTGATCATTTCGTACAATGTTGACATCATATATACGTCATGCAGGAAATGAAATTATGGGGTGCCTCTTTATCTCGATGAAGATGAAAAATTTTCTAACTGTTCATATTGTACAAACTAGTACGGGATGATGACCATGTACAAATTATTTTGTACCAACTCACAACAAGTTTGTACATAATAGTTTTTTAATTGTTCATATGTACGAACATATAATCGTACTATACAATCGTGTATGCTCAAAATTGAAAACATTAATTTTCTGGACTATTTTTTGTGCCTTTGGTATAAAAGGACCACTAAAAATGTCTTACCTTCATGATTTTCAAGGAAATTGAAAAAGAGAGTGTGAGAGAGTGTTTGAGAGAGATTTATTGCAAGTGGAGTGTGAAGGGTTCACAAGGTTACTAAAAGGTAAGAATTTCTTTATTATTTTGGTTATCACTCTTGTTGTTATCTTTCTAGATGCTTGTGAGAAGATCTTTGAAGAAGATTAAGTACTCTGCCAACACTTGGAGTGTATGAACAGATAACGGTTCTATGCCGACATTTGGAGAGTGTGAACAAATGACAGTTCTCTATCGACACTTAGAGAGTGTGAAAGGATGATGGTTCTCTGCTTAACCAAGGATTGGTGCAAGAGAGGATTTGTAAAGGCTTCTCCATGTTGCTTTAGGGTAAAAAGGAGAGTCACTTTAGTGATAGTGCAATACCTGAATAGGGAGTCTTTAGGGTGTGGATGTAGGTCATATTTGACTGAACCATAATAAATTTTATGTCTTTTAATTTCCACATTTCATTTACTCTAAGTTATTTAATGTGCTTGAAATTTTTATTTTTAAAATCATAATTAACTTGCTACTAAATATCAAAGGTTTTCAAATTTAAAAAATTAAAGATATTTTTTTTAATTACAAATTCATCCCCGTTCCCCCTCTTGGTTAGCCTTGGGACAAAAACTTGGGTTTAATAACCTAATCAAGATTCAACAAGTGGTATTAGAGCTTTATTTTAAAACCATAAGTTTAAAATACTTTTTAAAAAAATGGATACTTATGGAAACTGAAGCACACCATAAGGGTATTAGATCACTAGACCTCCATTATTTGACAATATTCCTTTAGATTTTTATAAAATATGCATGTCTACTTTTTATAATCACGATATTATAACTTGTGGATCCTAGTTCAAGAAGGGTATAGCAGTCCAACTAGATTAGTTAATGGAATTAGTGTTGAAACACCCCTTACTGATTAAACTGTATAAGAATGTGACTTAGCACAACTAAATGCAAAAAGTTTAAACAATTTATTTTGTGCACTTAAGTCAAAAGTACATGCGGGTTTCTTCTTGTAAATGTAGAAAAGACAAATGGGATAGACTTTGTATTACTTATGAAGGGACTAATGAAATAAAGCAATCTAGATTGAATATCTTGTTACATGACTATGAATTATTTCACATAAAATGCAATGAATCTATTTCTGACATGTAAAAAAGATTTACTCAGATAGTCACTTCTTTGCATGCATTAGATAGGGAACCAACGAATGATAAAATGATTAATATATTTTTTCTTTATTTGTCTACTGCTTATGTTGCTAAAATTACTGCTATTATAGAGTCTAAAGATTTAAATGTTTATTCTATTGATAATCTTCTTGGATCAGTTATTGCTTATGAGCAAGGAGTGAGTCAAAGAAAGATTGATGTTGGTGAACAATGAAAGGAGAAGAACATTACATTGAAATTGGAGGACTCGGAGAGTGATCAATCATAACCTGAGGATGAGGACAATATTGCCTTAATAACAATGCAATTTAAAAGTTTTTATAAAAGGAAGAAGAGGAGATGGCAGCTATGGAACAGAGGTAAGTTTAATATAAATATTAAGGTTTCTAATGATGTGATTTTCTATGAATGCAAGAAATTTGGACAAATAAAATCGGATTGCCCAAAATTAAAATTACTCAAAGCAAGGAGAAGGTAGAAGAGAAAGCAAATGTGAAGAAGGACAAGAAGAGATTTAAGAGAACTTTTTGGGCAGACTCAGCTTTGGATTTGTTAGAAATATAAAAGGAGGAGGAAGTAACCAACCTGTGTTTAATGGCCAATAATCTTGATCAGTCAGATCAAGAAGAGGAATGTGACTTAAGTTATAATGAATTGTTAAAAGTTTTTGAATGAATTCATGATGCATATAGAAAACTTTAGAAAATATATGCTAGTCTAAACTTAGAAATGCAAGAATTATAAAAAGAGCATGAAATCCTTAGGAAAGATCATGCATTAATAGTTACTTGAGGAATTCAATGATTAGATAAAAAAAATTATCTTTTAAAATCATCCTATATTAAATTGGAAAAAGAATTCAAAGATTCTAAGAATAAATCTAAATGTACAGAGCACTACTTGAATTTTGACAAGAAAGTGATATAAGATTTTAAGATATTTCTTAAATTGAAAATGCGAGCTCTTGAGGAAAATCGGAAACCCCCAACACTTAAACATTTTATTAATCCTATTTTGAGGTAAAAATTTTTAAAACCAACAAAAAAACAAATTTATCATAGAAGATTAAGAAATCAATTTCCCAGAGTTAAATGCTATTCTTGTGGGATGATTGGACACATTTCACATACTTAAACTTTATATAGAAAAACTCATTTAGTGTGGAGGCCTATGATGCATAAACCTAGTCATATTATACATGCATCTAGTTTTATTTTTCCAAAAGGAGAACCCAAACTTGTTTGGGTTCCCAAGTCTAACATTTCATTGTGTTGTAGGAATCCTCTCATACAAGGCCTCGTGAGAGCATCTGGTAGCTAGATAGTGGTTATTCAAAGCATATGACTATTGATACTAAATAATTCATATCATTGGAATCCAAGAATGGAGGCAGGGTTATAGTTGGAGATAACACCATTAATAATGTGTTTGGATTAGGTATAATAAAAAACTTGCAAAATTTATTTTTAAATTTTGCTTGTCGAAGACTTAAAGCATAATTTGTTAAGTATTTGTTAGCTATGTGATAAAGGGTATTGTATAAATTTTTTTCACACTATCTGCAAACTAAGCTTAAATAGAAATGATATCTTATATGGAATATGGGTAAATAATATTTATATGCTATATTTGAATTGTATTAAAACTCTTAATGCTTTTTGTTTAAAAACTATTTCTGATGAATCATGTTTATGGTATAGGAGACTTTATCACTCTAGTATGAAAAATCATAAAAAAATTACCCAAAAGGATTTGGTCAGAAGTATACCAAAATTAAACTTTACTAATTAAGGATCACCTTTACGATACATGTCAATTAATAAAAATAGGTGAAGTCCCCTTTTCATTCCAATAATGATCTTAGAACTAGAAAATTATTGAAGATAATTTATATGGATCTTTTTGAACCAGTTAGCACTGTTAGTTTAGGAGGGAAGGTATATGTATTTATGATAGTTGATGATTCCTCAAGATTCACATGGGTTAAATTCTTATTTCATAAGAGTGAATCATTTTAAAAGTTTAGAGATTTTATGACTTGGATTTAGACGAAATTAAGTGTGAAAATCTAACTATTCAAAGTGATCACAAAGGAGAATTTGAAAATGAATATTTTTAGAATTTTTATAAGGAAAAACGAATTGATCATAATTTTTCTACACTTAGAACCCCTTAGCGGAATGGGGTATTTTAAAAAAAAAAAAGAATAAAACATTAATTGATGCTGCTAGAGCCATGTTAGCTAAATATTCACTTTCTAAATATTTTTAGGCTGAAGTGGTTAGTACTACATGTTATTTTATGAACAGGGTGAACAATACATCGAAATTAAATATAACACCCTTTGAACTTCTTAAGGGAAAAACACCTAATTTGTCACTTTTGCATGTTTTTGGATGTAAAGTGTTTATACATAATAATTAAAAATTTTAGGTAATTTTGATCCAAAATTAGATAAAGAAATTTTCTTGGATTTGCTAGTATTGGGAAATCATATAGAATATTCAACAAAAGAACTTTGGTAGTTGAGGAGACCACATATATTATATTTGAGGAATCTAGAATTTTGGAAGAGGATGAACTAAAAAATAACTCCCAATAAATAGAGAAAATTAATTTCAATGAAAATTTGGAGATAGAAAATCCTTTGCCTAGAGATTTGAAATTTTCTAAGAACCAACCTATGGAATTAATTTTAGGTGAACCTGGTGAGGGTGTTAGGACTAGTCATAGACTTAGCAAAGAAGTCAATTATTATGCCTTTATTTCAATAATAAAACCCAAAAATGTAAATCAAGCTCTTTTGAATAAATTTTGGATTTTTATAATGCAAGAGAAATTAAATAAATTTCTAAGGAATGATGTTTGGGAATTGATTGCAAGGCTAAAGGATCAAAGTGTAGTTACAACTATGTGAGTATTTAAAAATAAAATGAATAACTCGGGAGATGTTATTAGAAATAAGTCAAGATTTGTGGCTAAGGGGTATAATAAAATTTAATTAATGGATTTTGATGAGACTTTTGCCCTAATAATGAGACTTCAAGTAATTAGGGTTTTGTTAGCCTTTGCCTATTTTAAAGGATTTAAATTATATCAAATGGATGTAAAAAGTACTTTTTTAAATAAGGTGATATAAGAGGATGTTTATGCCGAACAACCTAAAGGTTTTAAAAATTCAAAATATCCAAATAATGCTTTTTAATTGAAAAAGGCATATAAGGATTAAAATAGGCACCTAGGGCTTGGTATGAGAGGTTGAGCACTTTCCTACTTGTTAGATCTTTTGAAAAAGGAAGTGTGGACACCATTCTCTTTTAAAGGAAAATTTTCACTATATAAATTTATATTGATGATATCATTTTTGGATATACAAATAAAAATCTTTGTGAGGATTTTTCTAAAATAATGAGTAATGAATTTGAGATGAGTCTAATGGGAGATCTTAGTTACTTTTTAGGTTTTAACATTAAGCAAATTGAGGAGAGAATATTTCTTAATCAGTCAAAGTATGTTAAGGATATTCTGAAGAAGTATGAAATGGATAATGCTAACAAGTTATTACACCTATAAGTTCCTCAGTTCAGTTGGATAAGGATCCTAAGGGAAAATTTGTTGATCAAAAGAAATATATAGGAATTATTATGTCTTTGCTTTATTTGATAACTAATTGACACAATATTCTGTTTTGTGTTTATTTATGTGCTAGATTTTATTCAGATAAAAAAGAATCACATTTGATAGCAGTAAAAAGTATTTTGAGATATCTATTGGGAACTTAGAACTTAGGGATTTGGTATCCTATATATTATTTTTCATTTTAAATTATTAGATATTCAAATTCAAACTTTGCAGGTTGTCAGGTTGATCAAAAGATTACATCTAGAACTTTTCAATTTATAGGAAATTCTTTAGTTTCTTGATCCAATAAAAAATACAATTATGTAGCCCTGTTTACTACTAAAGTTGAATACATTGCCTTAGGAAGTTGTTTGATTAAAAATGTATATAGTTTTGAAAAAGATTAATTTTCTTTTGGAGAATTAATTTTTGGAATTAAATTTTGAAATCGAGCACACTATTATGAATAGTATATTTCCTTGGAAGGCAAATATACTATTCCCTAATAGGTTCAAATTTCAAAACTTTTAATTTTATCCTAATATTTATACTCAAACTTTGGAGAAACAATATATGATCTCGAAAGATCAAAATGATGTTCAATCAAATGTTTGGCTATACTAATCCAGATTATCGATCATTAATTTCATAATCAAAATCATTATAATAGAATGATATATCTTTCGAAGGAAAGAGAATATCACCTATTATCAATTATTTGGATAAGACGATAATGATCATCAGATTTGATTTTCCCAAAGAAAATTAATTGAAGGTTTTGAAAAAGTTGATTTTAAAAATTTGATATGGATTTCTAAATCTCGTATGAGTGCAAGCCCTCATAGTTAATTACATCATAGGGAAAACTAGAGTTTTAATATGAAAACTCTTGAATAAAATAGCGGTATAAATTTTATTTAAGAATTAAAAGTTTGATGTCAAAAGAGATATGGATAGGAATTTTTAATTGGGATTAGAACAAATTTGAGCACTTATTTTTCAGTCAAAGGAAGAAGAGTAGGACATGTTTTGAGATTCTAAAACTACTCAGAAACATTTCAGACTATCCTAAGTGTTGGGCTTGATTTTGATTGAAAGATATTTAAATTTATATGATTAATTTTATTAGAAAATTGGGATTGAATTCCTAAAGGTTGAGGTGTTATAGCCTAAGCCAGTCTCAAAACCAAAAGTCTAAATTGGTTTTTAAAAATTAGGAACCCGAACCTAGCTAATGCAATGAAAATATAAACTTACCCTAGCCTGGATTGGGGAGCTAACTAAACCACCTTGCGCTTTAAAATCATGAGTCAAGTCTTTTAATATTGAGTGGTAGGGATGTTATTTAAGATAAGTTTTTGAGAATAGGGTCTATATCTAGAGCATATCCTAATTTGCATATTGACTTATGTTGGGTGTTTGATGCATAAGTAAATGCAATTAAAATTTAGAGTATATTTAATTTGTTACTAATGCAATACATACTAATTGACTTGATTAAATATTCAAAATTTGAAATGAAGTAGTTTTAAAGAAGGCTTAAAAATAGGTTGTATCCTAAATATGCATATATTTCCCTTGGACAGATATGCACCCTCATAGGCCAAGTGGTCTGCCAAAATTGGCAGGCGAGGAGGTGCCTAACAAAGGAAAGAAAAATTCAATGACTATGCATGTGAACTCACGGTGGTCTAGGTATTTCTTCTTAAAATGTTAAAATTTCTATATTGGCTTAAAAATTTTAATTTGATTTAAGTAGAAAAGTTTTAACAAGTCCTTATAAGCCTAAAGTTAGATTTCAGGCTAAAATAAATACAGCATGCAAGTAAAAGACTAGAAAAAATAGGTAGTTCTACTACACAATCAATTAAATAAATTAACTAAATTAATTATTCAAATTGAATGTCCATATGGCAACAACAACTTAATGTTACATCCTAGAATTTGTAGAAAAATAAAGTGGTCGGGCACCACTTACAACAACCTGGATTCTATTCCTAAGACTCAAGTGACTTTAAGATTTGGGATTCTTCTCATTATCCACTTGTTAATGTTCTCATGAGAATCTTTATTTATCATTTATGGATATCCAAATATAAAGAGACCCCGCTCGAATGATGTGTTATCTTTCCTCTTTGGATATTTAAGAGGTATCCTAACTTAATCTTCCAGATGAAAGAAGTCTCTCCCCTTTAGGGATGTCTTCTCCTCATTGGAATTCCAGTTGGACATAAATATCCCATCTCATATCACCTTAAATATTTACAACTATAAATACATCTCAGATTACATTTAATAAAAGAGAAAATTCTAGACTCAAAAACCTGCAGGGTTATCAGAATAATCAAGAGTTATATATATAATCCCAAGTAGTAAATATATATCAAAATTTAAATTGCTAAAATTATAACCTTAATTTGTCATGCTCTTTTAAATTTAAAGGTGGACTTAAGCATTTTGGAGCACCTGTGCAAAACATAATAATATTTTTTTATTTAATGCCCCCTTTAATTAATGCTGCACATGAGCATGGTCATTTGTATAAATTTGAGTTAGTAGAAATCATTTCTAACCTAATGGTAGATTTAACGCACAAGCAATCACAATACAAAATGCAAGAAATAGGCAGGTAAATAAACACATAAACTCTTAACTATCAAATAACATGCAATGAAAATCATAGAAAATACAAGACATAACCGCATAAAAGTAAAAATCGGCCTAGCCTAAAACTAGAGTTGGTTGCCCTATCAAACCATCAAAAGTGTGTGCAAGAGGCTGTGTGGTTTTGATATGTCCTATATTAAATAATTGATTGAAGTTGCCTAAGGTTATAGTTGGTTAAAAGTTTTAAGGGAAAATTTAAGTTTTAGTTTAAGTATTAATAACTTAAAGATGATTTTAAAATATGTTTTAAAGGGTTATTGGTTACCACTTTGGTTGCTCACTGACACCGTAAAGTTTATTTCACCATCTTTAGGGTTTAGGGTTTAGGGTTTAGGGTTTAGGGTTTAGGGTTTAGGGTTTAGGGTTTAGGGTTTAGGGTATTTCACCATCTTTAGGGCTAATTTAATAGCCTTGTAAACTTGGGTTACCTGGTGGTACTCATTATAGTTAAGTGATTTGATGATTAAGGTTTGAAGGTTAATAAATTTTAATTAAGGATGGTTGATTGCTGGTTTTAAGGTTAATTAAAGATTTCTGGAATTTTAAAGCGATTTTTGAGTTTTTAGAATTTTTTGGATTATTTTAATCATTTTATTAAGGGGTTAAAATTTGACTTTTTAATTATATTCAAATTCTAGAAAGTTTGTATTCGTATAAAATATTAGACCTTAAGATGAGTTGTTGGAGACTAAGTTTTTTGAATTTGGATTTTTCTATATTTTATTATGAAGGTTTGAATTTTGACTTGATTTTGAATTAAGTTTGATCGGATTGTTGACTTTAGACTTTGTCTAATTTTTTAAGGTTTAAAAGTTTTGATAAATATTAGATTTAATTTTGAGTTGAATGCCTTTGAATTTGATCGATTTGGAATTTTCAAGAATTAGTTATGCATTTTCAAAGTTTAATGATTATTTGAATTATTTAATTTATTTAATTAGGGAGCTTTTGATGATTTGGAACGGATTTGATGTTTAAGGATTGGGATTTAGAAGAGTTAGAGGGGGTTTTAAGAGGGTTTGACCATGTATATATTGGTCAAATGACAATGTTGACTATTGAGGTGGCAGCCAAGAGTCAATGTTAGTTGGTTGGATATGTTTTGATTAGTCTTAAGGCTAGATGATTTGGGCTTGAGTTTAAAAATAAGGATCTAATGCATTTTAAGTAAGTTTTTTTAAGTTTACTAAGTCAAACTTAATATGATTTGACTCCAAATAAGTTTGAATGCATTTGACTCATGTTTTGAGATGGGTTTGGCAGCTTGAACGGGTTTGATAGGTCAAATGGTTTGAAATGACCTATTAGAACCCTTAAAGGCTCATTAGGTCAAATTAGGTTGGCTGGGTCAACCAAGTTGATCCAAAGGCTAGAATTGGGCTCAACTAAGTTTTTTGACATTTTGAATCTAATTGAAGTGGTTCTAAAGTCTAGAAAGGTCAATCTGGTCAAAATGCCTATTTTGACACAAAAGGGTCTATTTGGTCATCCTTGGTTGACTTGGTCAACTAAGTTGACCTAGGGTCTGGGTTTGCGTTGAACAGGTTTAGTTTGATATTTGTAAATTGTTGGAAGTGGTTTCAAGAAATTTGGAGGTCATTTAGTTTAAAATTGTTGTTGAACCCCAAAACAGATATTTTGGTCATTTTGACCCCTTGTCAACTAGGGGTCAAAATGGGTCCATCAAAATATAGTTCAATGTTCAATGAGTCATAATCAATGGTCTGGAAGTGGTTGGAGGCTTTGGAGAAATCTCAAAGGTCAGGAACCACTGGGTGGCAGGTCTAGTGGCATAGGCCATAAATATTTGAAGGTTTTATAGCCTTTGGAAATTCATTTTGTTTCTTGGGTTAGAGACCTTAGAATGAGCTCAAATTAGAAATTTTCCTCTAGAGAAATGTCTTATCAATGTTCAATTGATATAATATAAATTAGAGGTCATTTATTTGGTTTTAAAGAGTTTTAAAATTCATTGGAAAAGGCTTTCAGGACCTAAGCGTTTGGCCATGGATTTAAGTCTCAATTTCTAGATTTGAATTGAATTCTGGATTTAATTGGTTAAGTTTGAGTTATTCAAATCATTTATGATCCTTTGGGTGATCATGAGTGATAGGATAGGATTGAATTTTGATAGAGTAAGTATCAAGGTTTGAACTAGAGCTTAAATTTTGAACTGGACTGGGTTAAAGTCTGGATGGGTTTGAAGCTTGAATTTGATTTGAATCTAGATTTTTTTGGATCTTAGAATAATTTTGGATTTAGATTGATTTTAGATTAGATTTGATCTTAGGGTCTAGGTAGGTCTTAGGGTATAGAGTCTAGAAGGATCCTATGATATAAATAGATCCCAAAGTCTAGATTGATTTGAAAGAATCCTAGGGTCTAGAGTAGATCCTAAGGCATAGATTCTAGAAAGATCCTAGGACCTAGAATAGATCCTAAGGTTTGGAGTCTTAAAGAATCCTAAAACCTAGAATATATCCTAAGGTGAAAATCTTGGAGAATCCTAGAGTTTAGGTTGATCTAGAGGAATCTTAGGGTATAGAGTAGATCCTAGGGTCTGGATTGATCTGCAGTCTAGGAGGGTCCCTACTGACCTCATACAAAAATGAGGATAACAGTTGTATGACACAAGTTCTTTGCTTAAAATAATAGTTAATTAATTTATGATTTTCCATAGGTACAATTCTAATTTATTGTGATAACACTAGTGCCATTTGTATTTCAAAAAATTCTATTCAACATTCAAGAACAAAACATATAAACATAAGACATCATTTCATTAGGGATCATGTATCCAAAGAAGAAATTAAATTAAACCATGGTTCTAGTAAAAATCAACTTGCCGACATTTTTACAAAACCGCTAGATTTTGATACTTTTAGAATATTAAGAATAAGGCTAGGTGTGATCGATCTTAATGCTTAAACAAAATTCTCTACAAACTTATTATGTATCAATGTGTTTTCCTTGTTTGGTTTTCAATGTTTTTTATTTGTGTGTGTGTTTTCAGATTTTTGTTTTGTTTTATATTTTGTATGATTTTAAAATATTATCATATATCAAAACTCTTGCTTTTGACTATCCGAACTAAATTTTCTAAGTGTTTTATTCATATTGTACAAAATTATTTTTATCCTGTAAGAATTATGTAGCATGTTAATGGTTGTTTTTGACTGAATGTGTAAAGTTTTAATTTTCTAAAACTTATCATACTATACAATATTTATATCATCCTAAACGATTTATATTCATTCATTTGTATGCATATAGACAATTATCTAGGTAGAATCAATTATTATAATATATCATACGATGAAACTTTATTTCATATATATGAACCACGTGTCATTCAATATGAGGGATGAACCTAAACATCATTAAAATGATCTTAAATAATTGATCAACCCAGATGAACACCTGTTCTTCTATATGATCATTTGGTCTAAAAGCATGTACGAAAGGATGCTTCATAACTTGCATGATTAAGAAATGTTGTTTCATTTTGATTGTATTCGTTCGTACATACGAAATGTTTTTTGTCATGTATAAAGTACTTATCGTACTATAGGAATTAATTTTGATTCATACGAAGGGTCATTTTTCTTTAAATTGAAGGGCTTTAGAATTCATTTTTCATTCACTTCAACAACCTCTTTTAATCCTTTTGCACTTAAAAATGGCAAAATCTAGCAAGCGCGGTAGATTCTCTAAGGGTTCCTCTTCGAGGGTTGGAAATGAAAAATTTTTGTCTAGAGCAAATGAGGATTCATTTTATAGGTTTGTCATTGCAAAAATCACTACTAGACTCTTAATTTAAGAAGATATCCACTTTCAAGTTATGGCCCTTTCCGCTTCAACTCAATTCACCTTTATTTTAACTTTGATTCAGTCCTAACATAAGCAGATCTTTCACTACTTCTTGGCGAACATGAGCTTTAGTGAGAATGAAAGTGGGATAAGATCTTTTTCCCAAAAGAAATGCGTAGAAATCACTAAGGAAGATCTAGAAACTATTTTGCAATTAAGGACTCAAGGATTTATAGCACACACTACGACCTCCAATTTTGACTTTGATTGGTCAAAAATAAACAAAACTCTTAGAGGTGTTGCTCATGTTGGTCACTTGGATGGGTATTTACATCAAATTGAAATTCCAAGGTCATCCATCATGTCCTTAGAACTTTTATCTTACCTAAGGCTAGTAATCGCATAAACATTACTCCTCTTGTATCCACAATTACATATCTGATCATGACTGGACAACCAATTGATGAAGCCTAACTATTCTAGATTACATACATACTATTTTAGAAATTTGTTTTGTTTCTCATAGGAGGAAGAAAAACATTGCTCTAGGATATCTAGTGACCTATATCTTATAAAGAAAAAAAATCATTTTCATCCTGATGTTTCCAATGAGTTGCCAATCTACTTTATTGATGCCTCTTTTCAAGCACCTTTTGGGAAAAAAGACAATTCTAGTGAAGATACTGAGGAAGAAGGGGGAACACTTGTACTTGCTCATGGACCTAACTTTTAGGAGATTGTCCAATGCTTTGATCAGTTGGAGAGTCATTTTGATCAATGCTTTGATCAAATTCAAACTCACCTAAATCAGTAGGACGCATAGTACCAGCAAGACATGAGGCTGATCTGAGGTTAGTTTGACTCGGTGAATACTAAAGTAGCTATGATGAATAACTATTTCTCTTTCTTTAACCAGCCTCCTCCTCCAGACCAGGGCCACTCATAGTTCTAGATGTACTTCTTTTGTGTTATTTTTGGCTGTGCTTTCCAAACATGATGATCTTAGTGACGTTTTCAATGCTTTGGGTTTTTGGCTTTCTTCTAGTTTTTTGTTGATGTTATTGATCTTATGTTGTCTTTGCTACTACGAATTAATATCAAAAGTATTTCAATGTATTTGATCTTTAAATTCATATCAATAAATAATTTCTTATTTTGTTTAGTTGCTTTTCTTCATTGTTTAAAATATAAGTTTGCCTATATAATAATGATGTCTTCGTTGATCTGAAAAGTGTTATAAATTAAATAACAATACCAAAATTAATTTCATTATCAAATTTAATTTTTCAAAATTTTATGGTTAATATATTACTCAATAGAGTTAAGGATATCAATCTCATGTTCTTTTTAGGCAAATAAAGTTTAAATATTATTATTGCAATTTTGATGTCTTATTATTATTTATTTCTCTTTTTAAAATAATTATCTTTATAATTGGAGAAATAATATTTTTTAGATTATTGACTTTGTAAAGATCAATTAAAAAAAGGAAATCCAAAAGAAATGTATTCTGTGTAAAAAAAATTAAAGAATGCACAATGGTTCATAAATTGAAAAGAGGTATAAAATTAGTCCAAAGTATAAAAAAATTCACAAAGTGTGCCACAAATATTTATAGAAGATGCATAATGTTGCCAACTGAATTTATTATTTCCTCTATCATTTAATCTTCAAATTCAAATCAATATAATGTTATATTATATTTTGTATTGAAATTTGAAATTAATAAATCATCATTTCGTTACCTTTGCAATAATTCTCCTTATCTAATTATATATAATAATTCATGGCCTTAATTAATTTTTCTTATCTAAGTTATGTTTTAATTTAATTGATTTTGACTCTTTATTTTTCATCTAATGATAATTCAACTTTAATTGTAATTATATTTCAATCTCTTTCAAGATCAATTATTAAGGATTCTCATATGACTTCTTCCATTTCAACCTTATTGTTTGAAAGTTCGACAGAGATGTTAAGACCATATAAACTAGTCCCAAGGCTAACCAAGAGGGGGGTGAATTGCTATTTAAAAATTTCTCCAAACAAAACCACAAACACAGCCAAATAATCACCACATAAATTACAGTGTGGAAATTAAAAGTAGATGTACAATAAGAAAGAACACACCATATTTTATAGTGGTTCAGTTAACCTGTCCTACATCCATTCCCCCAAGCCTCTCCTCTGGGTATTGGACTAAACTCGATGTCTCTCCTTTTTCCCCCACAGCATCGCGTAGAAGCCTGTACAAAAACTCCTTTCCACCGATCCTGGTGAGGTAGAGAACCCAACTCCTTTTGTTTCCTCCTAAAGCAGGCAGAAAACCCTAGTCCTTTTACTTCTTCTTGAAGCAGGAAGAGAACCCAACTCCTTTTATTTCCTCTTTAAGAAGGAAGAGAACCTTGATCAGTTGCTGAAGTAGACCTCTCTAGAACCCCAAAGGAACTAGGAATGACAACCGGAGAAGGTGACATGAAACCTTGCTTGGAGTAACCTTTATGAAACCCCTCATAAAATCCCCCTCACAAGATCATCAATCTCTCTCCCTTTCTCTCCCTCTCCTCTTAGCTCCGTTAGGTCAGGACAACAACAAAAGATCTTTTTTTTTTAAAAATAAGAGATCTTTTCAGCAAGAGCTCCAAATTAGCTTTAATTAGCAACTAATCATCCAATGTCATCAAGGATGATAGTATATCATCCTGTACGATTTGTTCAACTCAATGAATATCATCCAAACCATCGCCCTAGATGGATTTCTGGATGATGGAAAAATAACTAGGTCACTCAGGATGATCTCACGATCATTCAGACCGATTAGTACAAAATGATAAATATCATTTAGAAAATTGCTCTGAATGGATCTCTTGATGATAAAAAAATAACTTGATCGTCCAGGCCGATCTCACGATCATCCCAGATGATTAATTAAATTCAATTCATATTATCTAGATCATTGCCCTAAATAGAGCCAGGCCAATTTTTGATCATCCTGAAAGAACTAAGGTTTGTAAACTAATCGTCCCAGTCGATCCTATGATCATCCAGGACGATATGATTGAGCAATTAAACCTTAATTACTTTCTTAAATTACTAGATTAATTTTTGCATAAATGCACTACGTTGTCCAGAATAATATCCTGGACGATGTCCAAAAATAAAATATGCCTAAACAGATCTGGCGATTGATTCTCTCTGATTTGAGCATATCATCCTAGCCGATGATAAAATCATCCAGGATGATGTGCTTAATTACGACTTCCTTAATCAGGATTCCCTAATTAAGGTTTATGTTTTTAACTGATCATCCATGATGATTTTGGGATCATCCCAGATGATCTGATCAAAATAGAAAACACTAATCAAACAGACAAAAAAATTTCCCCCATGTGTGTGTGTGTAGGGTTACTTAGCATCATGACAACCAATGTTATAATGGACTTAAAAAATGGTAAAAGGCAAATAACATACATTATAAACTCACTTAGTCCTAATCTATCCAATCTTGAAATAGTTTGATTTGAAATATGATCTTGTGAAATTGAAATATTAGTAGGCGAGGTAGTCATAAAAAAATAGATATGTTTAATATCATCAAAATTATATTCCTGAAATCAGATTAGCAACATTGTTCCCTTTTTTTGTTGTCGAAAGGGGGAATAATATTGTTTGGTGTTTGATGTGTTTTGATGTTTTTATGTGTTTGATGTGTTTTGATATTTTTGTGTTTGGTGTATAGAGTTTTTAGGGTTTTCTATATTTTTATGGTTTTGATGTTTTTATGTTTGGCATTTAGAGTTTTTAGGGTTTTTTTATGTTTTTGTCAATTTATTTGTGTTTTTGTCATTTGTATAAAATTTTAAAAAAATGTGTGTTCTTCAAGGAACTTCCTTATATTCAAAAGTTTGTTCTTTTAAATGGAGCTAATAAGAAATTTAGGGTAGTCAGTTTTTCTCAAACAACAATTATTTTGTCATCTTCAAAAAGGGGGAGTTTGTTGAGATAGTTGCAACTTAGTTTTGTTAAAGGGAAATTGACAAAGAGGCCAATGTATTGATTAAAAAAATTATAAGGTCCTTAAAGGGACCTCGAGTACACTACTGCTCGAAAGAGCTATAAGGCAACATGCAAAAAAAAACTGTGAGCTCAAGTTCCCTACTATGCAGAAATACAAAACAACCTAAGTACAATTTATGGTGCACAAGCAAAGGCACTCAAAAGAGGAGAGAAGCAAAGCAATGATGTTCAGCACGAGCAACCTATCCAAAAAAGGAAACCTGAAAAAGAGAAAGCAAAGCACAAGATATATCAAAAAACTAATAAGCCCAAAAAGAGGTAAGAGAACCGCCAGTATATCATATACCAACCGAAGGACTGCCAAAAAAAGGAACCACCAAAGTCCTCCAACAATAACAGGACATAGTACAAAAAACTAAAATGGAAACTGACAATGCAAAAAAAAAATTCCTAACAAACTAAAAACAACCCAATAGATAGTATCCAGGAAGAAGCAGCTCCCGAGCAAAGTAACAATAGTAAAACAAAGCCAAAAACCTAACACATAAGAAACAAAAGAGGTGGAGTGAAAGTTTGTTAGTGATGTTAAGCCCTTATGAACTAGCCCAAGGCTAACCTAGAGGGGGGGTGAATTGGTACTTTAAAAAATCTTTCATAATCAAAGTACAAACTTAAATCAAACCAAAGTTCATCATAGAGAAATTTAAAGTGTGGAAATTAAATATGGAAAAAGCAATAGTAAATATCACAAAAATTTATAATGGTTCGATCAACTCGACCTATGCCCACTCCCCTGAGGCGCCCTCTTGGTTTTGCACTAAACGTAGTTACTCTCCTTTTGCTCCCACAACAAAATGGAGAATCATTTACAAAACCTCCTTTCCATCGACACTGGTGGGGTAGAGAACCCAACTCCTTCTGCTTCCTCCTGAAGCAGGCAGAGAACCATGATTGATTTCTCAAGTAAACCACCTTCAAACCTCCAAGAACAAAGGACAATAATTGGAGAAGACAACTTAGATCATTGCTTGGAGAAACCTTTATGAAACCCCTTAATAACTCTCCCTCACAAGATCATCTCCCTCTCCCTCTCCTTTAGTCTCTCTCACATCAAGACAGAAGCATAAGATGTTCGATTTGAATTTTTGTTAGGGATGTTATGCCCTCATGAACTAGTCCCAAGGCTAACCAAGAGGGGGGTGAATTGGTATTTTAAAAAATCTTTCGATCAAAATACAATCTTAAAACAAAAACCAAGATTCACCATAGAAATCAAAGTGTGGAAACTAATTATCGAAGCAGTAATAAAGAATAAAGAAATTTATTGTGGTTCGATCAACATGATTTAAATCCACTCCCCGATGGTGCCCTCTGAGTATTGCACTAAACTCAGTGTCTCTCCTTTTGCCCCCACAGTAAGATGGAGAAGCATTTACAAACCTCTTCCACCTACCCAGGTGAGAAAGAGAACCCAATTACTTTTACTTACTTCATAAGCAGGAAGAGAACCCAACTTCTTTTGCTTCCTCCTCAAGCAGGAAAAAAACTTTGATCAGATGATGAAGTTTACCTCTCTAAAAAACCCAAGGAAATAATGATGACGACTTGAGAAGACAACGATGGATCCTTGCTTAGATCAACCTTTGTGAACCCCCTCACAAACTCCCTCTCACAAGATCCTCTCTCTCTCTCTCCCTTGCTTCCCCTCTCCTCTTGGCTCTCTCAGGTCAAAATAGAAACAAAAAATGTTTTAAAGGATGTAACAAGTGCTCTTAAATAGAAGAGCTTAGGACTAGCTCATTAAACAAAACTAGTTGACTTTATCGTCCAAGATGATATACATATCATCCTGTACAATCAGTGCAATTTAAGCTTAATAAGCCTTGACAATCTGAGATGATCAGAAGAATTTTGTTCATATCGTCCAGGCCAATATAAAATCATCTTGTATGATTATTACAAATCAATGAATATTATCCAGATAATCGCACTGAATGGATGTCTAGATAATGGAAAAAAAGCTTGATTATTTAGGCCAATCTCACGATTGACCCAATCGATTAGTTAAAATCTGTGAAAATCATCTAGAGCATCACCTTGAATAAGAGTTGTTCAATGTTGATCATCCAAAAGCACCTAAGTTTTTTTGAACTAATTATCCCGGTCGATCCTACGATTGTCTAGGTCGAATTGACCGAGCAATCAAACCTTAATTATTTTTATTAATTACAAATTAATTTAGGCATAATTATGTTTCATCATCTAGGATGATGTCCAAAAATAAATAACACCTAAATAGATCCAGCGGTTCATTCTTTCTGATTTGAGCCTATCATCCTAACCAATACAAAGATCATCTAGGATGATGTGCTCAATAACAGATGACTTAAACAAGATGCCCTATTTTTAGCTGATCATCGAGGATGATTTTTGAATCATCTCGGACAATGTGAGCAAAAATAAAGAACTCTAAAAGGTAATAAAAAAAATTCCCCAAGTGTGTGTGTGTGTAAGGTTACTTAGCATTAGGAACCACTTTATTTACAATAGACTCAAGAAAGGGAAAAGTATACAAATTGACTCAGATATAGGCTACCTAATTTTGAGTTAATTAAAATTTCAATATGATCTTATGGACCTTAAATGTTAGAAGGAGAGAAAATCATAGAGAAACATAAGTGTTTGCTATCATCAAAATCATATTCCTTGAAAAATATATTCGCCATAATCTCCCCTTTTTGATGATGGCAAATAAAAAAAATATTTGAAGTTGTTCAAAAAAATTTTAAAGAAAAATCATAAAAACATAACGAACTAGAATAGTGAAAATAGTACAAAATAGTATAAACTAATATAGCTACTCCCCTTTTTGATATCACAAAAAAGAGGAGGAAAAAAGAAACATAACAAAAAATAAGTAAAACAATATAAAAAGAAAAGACAACATCACATTAAAACAATCAAACTAAAAGAAGGATAGCCCTGATCCTCCGAATGAGGAGATGGTGGTGGATGTCCTTGAAAGTAACTAAAAAGCATCACAAACTGCTCTTAAAACTAGGCTATATACTAGTCGTGTTGGTGCTGCTGCTGCACTACGTAGGAGTCAAAATGAGCAACATCTTTAGTATGTTGCTTCTCCTGTACAACAATGTAAGTCTCAAAATATGTCTCCCAATGATTGAATCGCTCCACCAGCTAATCTAGTTGAGAGTGCTGGCAGAGCAGAGGTGCAGGAACAGTTTCTGGCGCTGCCTCCTCCTCAGCTCCCTCAGCTTCCTCGTGCCCCGGGTGGAGATAAGTATTGTGAAGAATGTCGAAGGAGTTGTTTGAGAAGAAGGAAGGCTAAAAATTTGGTGGAACAGGATATTATAGCTTATATTTTCATTCTAAGATATAATCAATGATATGTCCTAGGGCTAGATTTGGTTTCCTCCTATATCCTGGATCACGAATGGTAGTTAAATGCTCAATGTAGCAAAAAATTAAATCATTGGCATTAAATTCCCGATGGGCCAAAATGTAAAAGATGGTGATCGAAAGAAGTGGGGTGATATGAATGCAATCACTAGCTTTTGGAATAATGGAAGTACGAAGGACATGTTAGATAGTCCTAGCATTTTTGAGTAAAGTGCTAGATTCTATAATGTGAAAATGAGAATTGGTGTTTCGTAGAAAGTGGTTGGCTGGAGCCAAATCGTAGTCTTTATCAGAACGCAAGGTGTGAAATTTGTCCCCTATGGTAGAAAGGTGCAAACGTTCCTGACAAGCCTGATATGTGATTTCAACGGGATGTCGATTCACATAGGATCCAAGAGAAGTAAAGGCAGAATTTATGAAGAGACTAACAAAAAAATTAAAAAGTAGGGAAAAAACATAAGGAGGTGTGAGAAAATAGATCAAGTACCTGATATGAGAGAATATTCGAGTTGAAATACTATGAGATAGTGATTTTGGCCATCTTGTATCTTTAGTAGGCAGCTTGATTGTTTGCCTCAGTTAATCGAGGTTCCAGAGTAGCCCTTGAGGAACTCTCAGAAGGATTGCAATATCGCTTTCTGTTGGCCTTATCAGAAAAAAAAAGAGTTTTTTACGAATAATAAAATAAGATTAAAGAAGAGTGGTATGAGAAAAACTTCTTGAAAGGATTAATTTATAAAGAAATGATCGGATCATTCAGGACGATTGTAGAATTGTCCGGGATGATATGGTGCAATAATTGAGTCTAGGTCGATTGGTCAGAAAAGTGGGAAAGTCATCCAAGATGATCAAATATAAATTTGGATGATAAGACACAGGCGATCGTCCCGAGGAGTCAAGCCAGATGACCGCTGAAAAAGAAGATCATTTGGCCGATTAGGTGGGTCATCTAGAATGATGCACAATAACGGATCATACTGACCGAATTTAAGAATGTTTAAAATATTGCCAAGTGTATCGTGCAGGACAAACAGGTGGATCATCTGGGCCGATCACCAATAATTGATTGGAGAAGGACTAAAAACTTAACAACACAGGAAAGAGAGAAAGTAAAATGAAAAGATAGAAAAATAAGAGACAAATAAAAAAAAGTAATTTTATCAATTTTTTTTTAATTTAACAATAAGGTATGAATATAATTAAATCTGTAGGTGATTGAATTTAAGGACTAGTAAGGCAAACGAGTTAATATCAATGAAATCTAAAAATGGTAGAATATCCGATCCTACTAACCCTAGCTCGGACTTATCTTAGAGAAAAAGCATCTTTTGAAAATAAGAGATCTAACTTAGAACAAACCAATTGGATAAGAAAAAAGATTTATGTTCAAAACTTGGTTCCAGAAAAAACTATCTTATAGAATAATATACCAAAGTGATTTGTCACAATCATGAAATTTAAAATCAAGCCTTTTAAAATATCAAGTGACACATGAATTCTACTATGATTTAAAGGTTTTGAAAAAGAGGGAAACTTTTTCTTTTTGTGGGCTAATTTTTAACCTCTTCTCAATTTGATTGGCATACTTTGCGCATCTATTAATTTTTTATACACATTATGCATCTTTCAATTTTTTGTGATCATTGCGCATGTTTTGTTTTGGCATCATTGACCACTTTTTTTTATTTGTTATTTTCGCAAGCTAGATCCCTTTCAAAACTCTTAAATATTCTCAGCTGTGAATATATCTTTTAGATATTAGAGAAGAAAAACTCACTCTATAATAAAGGGAAGAATAAACCACAAAATAGAATCAAATTCATATGATAAATGCAATAAAAAAAATTTCAAAGTACTTCAAAGTAATATATAAACTTTTAATATTATATATAAGATAGATTATTGTAGCAAGATAGAAAAGATCATTAATTGCAAAGTTAAGTTGTTAATTTTAGATAGATTTTTCTTTAGAAAAGAAAATCACACCATTAAAAGAATTTAGAGGGAAACAATCAACGGTGTTTTCTCTATTTAACTGATTTAGGGATGTTTAGACATTGACTACAAAAATCCTAAAACCAAAAACTAAAACAAAATATCATTTCAAAGGAAAATAACAAAAAAACATTAGAGATGTAACAACTTAAAGATAACAACAAACATAATAAACTAAAAATAGAAAACAACAATAATTAACAGACTAGTAATCATGCAATTTAGAATTTATTGAGTACCAAATTTAAGTATTTATGAGCCACGATCCTCCACCGTCCAAGTATCATATGCTCTCAAGACGTCCTTGGTGAGACACACCTAAAAAAAATCATCAACAGTCAGATGTGGGAACCCAAATAGTTTTCGATCTCTTCTTATGAAAAGAAGAATGCAATGCATTTGTGTTATGCTAGAAATATGCAATTTTGGTCTACATACCCAATGTGTACTATGGTGAACAGTGCAAGTGTGTGAAATGTGTTATAGCATGCAACAATTAAAACATAAAACTCCAGGAAAAGTATTTACTAATCTATTTGGGTTATAATGCCTCTTCCTAGGTTTTGGCTTTAGATCAAGTGTTGATGTATTCCAATTTCTCTCAAGTGCATTCAATTTAGCTTTAAACCTTAAGTTAGCACTTTCTAAAATAGCATTATCAACATTCAAACAGAGCTTTTTATGCTTACATTCTTTAGTATAAGCTTTAAAATTAGATTCATGCAAGGTGTAGGAAGCTTTTAAAGAATCATGTTCAAAAATCAATTTAGAATTCTTTTTATTTAACTCATCAAATTTATCAACTAAAGACATGAGATTGTTATCAAATAGAGTGTGATCTTTACTTAAACTTTCATGCACTTTTTATAAATTCAAAAACTCCAATTTTAAACAAGCATGCATTTTCCTAAGTTTCTTTTATGATGCATGAATTCTCTCACAAATTTCAAGTAATTTATCATAGGTTGGTTCACATAACTCTTCTTGATTAGATAGATCAAGATGATCACCCATTAAGCATAAATTTTTTATATCCTCTTTAGTTATAGTCTCAGATAAATCAAATACTAAATATACCTAGAAAGCTTTTTGGTACTGCTTCTTGTCCTTCCTATATTTAAATTTCTCCTCACCTTTCTCCTTGCTTGGGTGCTCCTTATATGTAGGACAATATGCTTTAATATGTCCAAGCTTCATGCATTTAAAGCAAACAACATCAGAAGAACTTTTATAATTTTTGCTATCATTACCTCTTTTCCACATCTGATGATACTTATTGTTCTTCCTTAAAAAGCTTTTAAATTGCCTACTGATGAACTCAACATTATCATTTTGTGATCTAGAAGAATTAGTGTCCGTGTTGTGGGCCTTTAGTGCCACAGTTTTCTCCTACTTTTTCTCCCCTACATAAAGATTTCTTTGATTCATCCCTTGCTCATAAGCAATAAGTGATCCCAAAAAAAATTATCAATAGAATAAGTATTTAAATCTTTGGATTCAATAATTATAGTGATCCTAGAATCAAAAGAAGAAGGCAAGCATCTCAAAATTTTATTGACTCTTTCATAATTAGTTAGCTCTCTTCCTAAAGCATGCAATGAGGTGACAATTTGAGTAAATCTTATATACATATCAGAAATTGATTAAGAAGGTTTCGTATGAAAAAGTTCATAGTTACACAACAAAGTATTCAACCTAGATTATTTAACTTCATTGGTTCCTTCATAAGTTACGCACAATCTATCCCAAATTTCTTTACTAGTTGCATAAGTTGAAACACGCATATAATCTTCAGATTTCAAAGCACAGAAAAAATAGTTCAAACATTTTATATTAAGCTGTGCTAAATCCCTATCATCAAAAGTCCATTCAGTAAAAGAAAGTTCAATTTTAATTCCATTAATTTTGTGAGAAGTAGGTGAATATCCTTCTTAAACAAGCATCCACATGCGGTAGTCAATTGATTATAAAAATATAGATATGAGAGTTTTCCAAAAATGAAAAGGAATACTATCAAACAAAGGTGGTCGAGTAATAGAATACCCTTCCATAGTATTATGATTTCCGGAGTTAGCCATGGATCAAAATTCAAAAGCTTTCAAAAACACAATTTTACGAATCTCGGGTGAATTGGTATTTTTAAAAATCTTTCACAATCAAAACAAAAACTTAAAACAAACCAAAGTTCACCACAGAGAAGTTTAAAGTACAAAAATTAAATGAGAAAAAAGGAATAGAAAAGAACAAAGAAATTTATAGTAGTTCAGTCAACTCGACCTACGTCCACTCTCCGGAGGTGCCCTCTTGGTATTGCACTAAACTCAGTGACTCTCCTTTTACTCCCACATCATGGTAAAGAAGCCTTTATAAAACCTCCTTTCCACCAACATCTATGAGGCAAAAAACCGAACTCCTTTTTTTTTCTCCTGAAGCAAGCAGAGAACTTTGATCTTTGCTCAAGTAGACCTCCCTCAAAACTCCAAGGAAAATGGACGACGAATGGAGATGAAAACTTGGATCCTAGCTTGGAGTAACTTTTATGAAACTCCTCATAAAATCCCCCTCATAAGATCCTTTTTCTCTCTCCTTCTCTCTCCCTCTCCTCTAGGCTCTCTCAGGTCAAGACAATAGCAAAAGATGTTCAATTTGGAAGAGCAAGTGCTCTTAAATAGAGGAGCTTCATAATAGCTCTTTAATTGCAAAACATTAGAATTATCATCCAAGATGATATGAATATCATCCTGTACAATCAGTGTAAAATAAGCTTAATCTGCTAGGATGATTTGGGATGACTAGAAGGTTTTTATTTATATCGTCCAGGATGATAGGATCTCATCCTGTATGATTAGTACAAATTTCAAAATACTATCTAGACAATTGCACTAAATGGGTGTTTGGATGATGAAAAAATGACTTGATTGTCCAGGTCGATCTCACAATTGTCCTAGAAGATTAGTTAAAATTCATGAAAATCATCTAAAACATTGCCCTGAATAGAAGGTGGCCGGTGTTGATCATCTTGGAACAACTAAGGTTTTTTGAACTGATTGTCCTAGATGATCGTAAGATCATCAATATGATATAATTTAGAAATCAAATCTTAATTGCTTTCCTTAATTACCAGATCACTTTAGGCATAATTATGTTGCATCATCAAAGATGATGTCCTGAATGATATCCTATATGATGTCTAAAAATAAATAATACCTAAATAGATCTGGCAGCTGTTTCTTTTTAATTTGAGTATATTATCTCTGTCAATACAAAATATTATCCAGGACAATGAGCTTAATGATAGCTACCTTAGCCAGGGTGCCCTGATAAGGGTTTCTATTTTTAACTAATTATTAGGGTCGATATTTGGATCATCTTGAATGATGTGACCAAAAATAGAGAACTGTATATCAGATAGAAATAATTCTCCCAACTGTGTCTGTGTGTGTTCAAGGTTACTTAGCATCAGGAACCATATCATTTAGATTAGACTCAAGAAAGGGAAAATTTTACAAATTGACTTAGACCTAATCTACCAACTTTTGAGTTGGCTTGAGTTACACTCTATCTTGTGGACATGAAATTTTAGTAGGCAAGGAAATCGTTGAAAAAGCATGAATGCTTGGTATCGTCAAAATTCTAATCCATAAAATCATATTTGCAACATGAAGGACCAAACCTCAATCCATAAGCCAGAGGAGAAGTAGAACTGGTAATAAAGGGACGGGCATGTAGAGCTCAGGTTATAGAGAATATCATAAGAATCAGAAGGTAGAACCTTACGTTGTTCCATCCCACCAAAGATCCCACGCCAGCACCACCTCCCCCCAAAAAAACTAACAAAGCCAAAACAAAACCTGTCAAGCAACCACTACCTAAAAGCCAGCACCAACTCAAACCCATCAAAAAGAATAATATGACCAACAGAGATAATCCTACACAACAAGCCCAGATGGCCAGTAACCCGCCCGAAAAGGGACAACAACCTCATCCAGAACACAACCACCCCAATAACCCCACAACCAAAAAACCTCAGCACAATCCCACCAATCCCACCAACCAAATGGCCAAACTACAACCCCATCAAGAAAACCAATAAGCCAAAGGCCCCACAACCAATAGAAACTAACACAGCACGGTTCTAAGAAAGGAGAGCAACAAAAAGGTTATGCTTCAACCAAAAAATATAATCATTGCTCAACCCAGAACACCCAGCATGGCCCCAACACAAGCACTCCCAACCATAAAAAACAATGGCAAAAAGAAAGTTAGAAAGGATCACAATAAATAAGGGAACCACGGCCAAGTTAATAGCTTGGATACACTGAAAAACCTGCACCCCAACAAATGGCCAGACAATAACCCAAAAGGAATAAGAGCACCCCTACCACAGCTTGGCAGACCAAACCAAGGCCCTAGGATACTGAATAGGAAGTAGTAGAATGGCCAGCAGTTAATATAGGAACCCATAAAGGGCCACCAAATACAACACTACTAGTAAATAAAGTAGCAAAATAATATAGAGAAAAAGACTCAACCCAACAAAGAGGAGAAGAAAACCCACATCAACATAAGAATAAATAAATATATGAAAGCAATATAAGGCTGATAAGTAATTGAATCACAGGAACCCCACAACACCCATCCAGAAAAATAGGACAATAATAAAAGGGCAGCAAAAACAACAAGAAGGGAACATAACAGAAAGGAGCCACCATAACAACCATAACCAAAACACGAGGCAGCTAATTCATAACATAAGCTAAACCATATTGGTCAAGTCTCAGGAGGCCTTTAACATGTAAAGGAAACTGAGAAAAAGCCAGCTTAGTCATACCATTTAAATCACAACCTAATGTGACAGTAGACTTAGCACAATCATACCTATCCTCTAAAACAACAAAAACAGACTAGTTCACAGTGTTTAAGATATCCCAAATGTCCCTCCGAATGTAAAACAAAAAAGATGGGAAAATCCTATCCTCCTTATTATTAATAAAATTGAAATCAAAATAAGATCCCACCTCCAACACCACATTACTGATATGAAGGTTAGCATAGAGATTTAACCCGTGAAGCATGGCATAGAAAATAACATAATTAACATCACCATTAGAAACCAGCCCAGCAAAACCAAACAACTAGATGCATAATGATCTCTAATGACTCCACTACAGCCAACAACAGGGCCCAAACCAGCACAAGCCACATTTAACTTAAAAGAATTGGTGCTAGGATTCACTCAATTATTGCTCCTAGAAACCCTTTGACAAAAATTCACCTCCAAGTTAATGCCAAAGATGGAGGAGGTAAAAAATAAATTCATTAAATTCTTAACTGGGAGTAAATTAGCAGAGAAAAGGGAAACCACCTTATCCTTAATTTTTTGGATAATTCTTTGATAATTCATATTAACCCTCTTAAAATGAGAATCATTTCTCTCCAACCAATGGAACCAAATGATAAGGGAAGGATTAAGATTTTTGACATGGCATTTAAACTTGATAAACTAATAATCGAGCAAATTGAAAATAGAAATCCTAGCAGTAAAGAAATTGAGATGAAAAATATCCTTAAAATAAGTCCAAACTTTAATAGCAATGGGACCAGAGATGAAAACATGATGCTTATTGTCAACATTGTAACAACATTGGTAGTTAGAGGGAAAGATAAAACCTCTAGGCCTCAAGTTCTCATCCATAGGAATAAATTTATATAAAATTCTCCAAATAAAAATAGAAATCGTAGAGGGGAAGATTTTATGCCAAATCATTTTAAAAAACTTAGAAGTCACATTTTTAGCTATAAAGGAATTCCAAGCATCTTTAATACTAAATAAACCATCTTTAGTGAAAGTACAAAGTAACACATCCATGATAGTAATGTTTAGAGTAATCTTTAAAATGAGTTGAATAATAAAGTTAGGGAGAACAGCAGAAAGTTTATCCAAGTCCCAACCACTATTAGAAAAGAAATAGTTAACCTTCACATTAGAAATTGAAAAGGAGTTCAATAAATAATCAATCGGCTAGCCATTCAACCAACGATCATGCAAAAACAAAATAATTCCATTACCCAGGCCCCACACAAGAGCAAGCTCAACCATCAATTTAGTATAATAGAGCAGTTGAGAAACTTTAAAGTGGCTAATACTAGAACTACACAAGGTGGGGTGTTTACCACCACAATACTTGGCCATCATAAAATTAGCCTAGAGACTTATATTGGTTCTAAAGTTGTACTAAAGTTTGAAAGAAAAAGAGGAAGCCAAATCAAACATAGTTTTGTACCCTAAAGCCCCTTGTTGAAAAGTTCCAGAACATTTACCCCAAGATGACCAATGAATCTTAGTGTTGTTCTTAGAGATTTTCCAAAAGAATTTATTAACAATTTTAATAATTATATAACACAGTTTTAGTAGCGAGAAGGGATTGAAAGCTATAGACTGGAAAAGAGGAATTAACACTTTTAATAAAAGTAAGACAACCACCAAAACTAAGAAAAATTAGAATTCTAAGAAGTTAATTTATTTTGTACCATAACAATTAAGTCATCAAAGAGAAAAGACTTCTTTCTCCCCTTATAAAGAGGAATACCCATGTATTTTAACGGAAAGAAACTTTGAGTAAAGCCAGTAACATTCTTAATAGCCACAATAAGATCAGAAGGAATATTTTTAGCTGAGATAAATCAACACTTATGCTTATTAAAAGCAAAACCACTAACCGACTCAAAATGGTCAATAAAAATCACAATTCTATTAGTCCTATTCATTGACAAATTCAAAAACATAATGAAATCATCGGTAAAATATAAATGAGAGAGTTTAATGCCACCTAAAGTTCTAAAGTAGAGACTAGGACATTTATCAAAAAGATCCATAAGGCCCCTAGAAAGGTAATCAGCATCAATAATAAAAAGCGCATGGGAAATAGGATTCTTTTTCCTAATCCCATGAGAAGCCTTAAAAAAACCATGGTTGTTTCCATTCACAATAACATAATTAAAAGGGCTTTGAATATAAATTTTGATGAGGGAGATGAAATTATAATTAAAACTAAATAAACTCATGATAATGTAAATAAAAGTGCAATTAACATTATCATAAGCCTTAGTAATATCAAGTAATATCCTTAAAAATAATATTTGGGATGATAGAAGGATTGGTGGTATAGACGGAGTAAAGTTTATATTAAGATGGTTTTGAAAATGATTAACAGCCAAATTAGAAATTTTAGTAATATCATCAGAAATAGAACCATCCTCACAAGAAATTTTTTGAATATAGTTAATAGCCCGATTCATGTTATCCAAATCATGGAAGTATTTGGTATTATTATCACCTTTAACTAGATGCTTGATAGCCACCTTTTTCTTCCAAAAAGTTTCTTCTTGAGTCTGTTGGTGGCTGGCCTGCTTTTTGCAACTTAGTTCTTGATTGTTTATATTCTTGCAACATCTATATTTTTTATGATTCTAAATATTATTTCTTTGATTATTATTTCATCTAACATTGTTTTGTTGTTTCATTTATACTAACATTTTAAGGAAATCATACTATGGATCGTTAAAGACTTCAAATCAGATCAATTTAGGATTTATTATAAATAAAGTCTATAATTTTCATTTTATTGAGTTTGGGAGAGTGTGATTGTAATTTAGTAAATGTGCATAAACACATCAGAGGAGAGTTTAAAATTTGCAATTTTTTAAAACTAATCATACTATATGAAGTCATTTCATACAAGATGATTTGTTCAGTCATTTTCCCTACGAGTAGTCAAACAAACAAAAAGTATAAATTTTTTTTAATTTATAGATCATATTGTATAAAATACCATTCATGCATACCTTCTAGAGTATGAATTTAATGGATTCTTTTTCATTCTAACTTTTCATCCAGAAGAACTTAAAAAATTTCTGAACGGTTCATACATTATGATGTCGTCATTGTACATAAGACATCTAGGGTACAAATAGGATAGGTCCTTTTTCATCCTGACAAACTTAAAAATTTTGTAATTGATCATACTGTATGATGTCGACATCATACGTACACCATATAGGGTACAAAATTGTGGGGTGCCTCTTCATCCCGACGAAGATGAAAAATTTTCTAATTTTTGTACCATACAAACAAGGTTTGTACAAAATGATGATCGTGTACAAATTATTTCATAATGATTCACAACTGGTTTGTACTCAATAATTTTTGAACTGTTCGTATGTATAAACATACGATCGTACTGTATGATCGTGTATGCTCAAAATTGAAAACTTCAAATTTCTATATGCTTTTTCATGTCTTTTGTATAAAAGGTTCACTAAAAGTGACGTGAAAATTTCTTGTCTTCATGATATTTAAAGAGAAATTGAAAGAGAGAGGATGAGAGAGTGTTTGAGAGAGATTTCTTGCAAGTGAAGTGTGAAGGGTTCACAAGGTTACTCAAAGGTAAGGACCTTTTTATGATTTTGGTTATCACTTATCTTTTTTTATTTCTTTTTGATCGTGAGAAGATCTTTGAAGAAGATCTAGTACTATACTCACACTTGGAGGGTGTTAACAGACAATAGTTCCCTGCCGACACGTAGAGAGTGTGAACAGACGACGATTCTCTTGCAACACTTGGAGGGTGTGAACATATGAAGGTTTTATACCTACACATGGAGAGTGTGAAAGGATGATGGTTCTCTATCACATCTGGGATTGGTATAAGAGAGGATTTGTAAAGGCTTCTTTGCCTTGCTCTGGGGGAAAAAGTATATAAACTTTAGTAATAGTGCAACACCTAAAAAGGGAGTCTTCAAGAAGTGGATGTAGGTCTTGTTTGACTAAACCAATATAATTTTTTGTGTCTTTTAATTTCCGCATTTCATTTACTGTAAGTTATTTACTGTGGTTAAAAATTTTATTTAAAATTCTTAATTAACTTGCTACTAAGTATGAAAGGTTTTGAAATTAAAAAATCCGAGAGAAATTTTTACAAAAATTACTTGTTCACCCCCCTCTTGGTTAGCCTTGGGACAATAGCTTTGATTTAACAACCTAATCAATATTCAAAAGATTTATGAAATTATACTATTTATGATTCTAATTACTGAATTTTGGATTCTTGTCATACTACTTTTAATTTAGATATCTTCTAAATGAATACCCATTTTATCTTTAGCTTATAGCTAATAGTAGAATCAATTCTTTTTTTGAATAATGCAAAAAGCAAAACTTTTATTTACCATCAATTGCTTACGAGAAGATTCCTCTTTCAACAAGTCTAGAAAGGAAGGAGGAACTTTATTCCTAGAGAAATCATCCTAATAAAAGGAAGAAGAATGAGCATAGTTAGCACAAAAATCAGCTAACTTATTACAATCTCTATTCATAAAAGAAAAGATGAAATGGTTAAATTTATAAAGAAAATCTAAATCCTTAGGATTTAGAAATTCTGTATCAAAAAAATGTTTATTAATGGAATTTTGAAAGATCTTGATGACATTAAAATTGTCACCTTCAATCACAATACCTTTAACTTCAAGCGTCCAATCTTGGATATAATCTCTCAAAGGCAAAATAGCCAATAACTCTATTTGAGAGCAATCCCAATGAAGACAATGAAATCTAAAAGCCAGCAATCCACGGTCTTTATAATCCCTGAAAATACCACCAATACCAGTTTTGTTGTTAAGAAGAACTGTAGCATCTATACTTATCTTGATCCAACCCGGAGGAGGAGGATGCCAAGAAGATTTAGACAGCTTGAACAGCTGATTAGCTTCCAAGTTTTCACGAATTAAATAATATTCAAAAGATGATACAGTTTGAATGATGGATCTAGTAGTAGTATTATTGACGGTGTCATCCATTCCTCCATGAACTTGTTTATTTCTACTATTCAAGTAGTAGAACACCACAGAATATAGCAGATTTCCAAGGAATGGATTAGAATTAGCCATCTTTTGTAATAATTGATAGCATCTAGATAAAGAATCAAAAGATGGAATATAAAAATTCTAATCAACAAGCAGCTTAAAAACCTTTTTAATCAAATAACATTTAAAGATCACATCCTCTTTATCTTCCATCTCTATGCATCCTCTTGGGCAGCCACCAAAATCAGCTAACCTTTTGTATAATAGAAAAGCAAAAGTAGGAATGGCCTTCTTACTTAATCTCCACCAGAACATTTCAATTTTTAGCTTAAGTTTTAGTTTTTTCCTCCAGCTGAAGTTTTCATCTACTCCAATATTTTCAAACTTCTTCTCATAAGCAACAGCAGTTAAAGTCCTGCCAGATAATTTGTGAATACACTCCAGCTTATCTTCATTATAATCTGATTGTATAGGAATTGAAACAATCAAATCAATAAGCAAAGGACCAAAATAGAGCTTCAGTTTTTCCATGTTCCACATTCCTTCAGATATAAAAACTGATACCTAATTAAATTCTGAGTCTAAAACTATGACAAAAGTAGGCCATTTATCTATAGATTTATCCAAAATCCATATACCTTTGAAAGTATCAACTTTCTTTCCATTATAAATCTTCAGTCTCAATACAGAAAATAAAAATTCAGCTCCTTTCTGGATCAGTTTCCAAGTTGAAGAACAACAAGTTCTATTGTCACCATTCCATAATTCATTACCATATTTGGCTCTTAAATTATATTGATAAGAGAATTTAGTTTTGTAATAAAATTCAATGCATATTTATATCTCAAAGGACCCAACTTCACCACCAAAGATTGTAAACCATAGCGTCCTTTATTTTTTTGTTTACACAAGGAGCTCCAAGATACATAATGTATACAATTACTACCATCTCTTTTGTTCCAAAGAAAATCTCTACACATTCTCTCCACATCATATAATACCCCCAAAGGGATCAAAGAGTGGCTGGATTGATAAGTTGGCAAATAGAGATCTGAAGCATTAATCAAAGTGATTTTTCCAGCAAATGAAATGAAATTTGTACCCCATAGATTCATCTTAGCTGCAGTTTTTACAATTAACTGATTGAAATCAGATTTTACCAATCTTCTAAGAGAAATTTTTATTCTCAAATATTCCATTTCTTTCACCATTTTCATATTAATCACTTTGAGAAGGGATCTGCAGTCACTTTTTGTTCATTTTTTTACTAAAAGGACCAGCCGATTTAAGAAGGTTAACCTTTTGTCCTATCCAACTACAATAGTTCTTCAAGATCTTATCAACTTTCTTCAAACACTTCTTATTAGCTTTAGAGAAAATCATAATGTCATCAACATACATTAAGTGAGAGATCTTAGGCCCATTTGAATTAATTTTAACACCAATCCTCTTTCCCAAATATCAAAATTCTACCATCAATAATTAAGAACACAAGATAAAAAGGAAAGGAGACAAAGGGCAACCTTGTCTAAATCCATATTCAGCCTCTATTCACTTTGTACTTCCACCATTAATCAAAATGAAAAATTTTGGATTAACAACACTTTCAAAATTTAATTTAGAAAAAACTTAGGAAACCCAAACCAGTCCATAACTTTTTCCAATGTAAACCAACATATGTTGTCATAGGCCTATTCCATATCAACTTTTATAGCTACCAAGCCTTTCTTAGCTTTAGAATGTCTAAACTTGTTAAACAATTCTTTTGCAATCAAAATTTTATCAGACATTGACCGACCCTTGATAAAAGCATTCTATTCTTAAGAGATTATTTTAGGAAACAAGAAACTCATCATATTTAATATCATCTTGGCCACAATTTTATAAATAGCATTACACAAGCTAATGGGCCGATAGTTAACAGGAGTCATAGGATTCTCTACTTTAGGAATTAAAACCACATTGGTTTCTTTCCAACTAGTACAAAGAGAACCTGTAGTGAAAAAATCATTAATAGCAGCCCAAACATCATGCTTAATGATAGGCCAATAAGATTTAATAAAGGAATAAGTGACTCCATCAATACCTGGAGAGATATTGGAACCCAAATCTGTAATGATATCCTCCAGCTCCTTCATAAAAAACTCTTTACAAAGGGTTTTGCAATCCTCCTCATCCAGCTTATTCGAAGGTTCCGGCCACCCATTAAATTTGTATTTCCTTGCCCTCCATTTGCAGCAGAAAAATTTAGTAAATATATCTTCAATGCTCTACTCATCCTCACATATGATACCTTCTTCATTTTTCACACTGTTAATTCTATTTGAATTTCTCCTTGCCGTGGAAAATGCATGGAAGAACTTGGAGTTAGATTCTCCATCTTTCAACCATTGAATCTTTTCCCTTTGCTTCCACCACATGCTGAGCCAACCCAATGTATTGTTAAATTATGCAATTTTAGCTCTTAAACAATCCAGTTTTAGATCTGATAAACCACCCGAGTTTACTTCTTCTTCTTATAACTCCATAATATCTCTTTTCAGCTTCTCTTTTCCTTCCATCAGATTTGTGTGCTTCTCCTTACTCCAAAATAATAAGGTTCTCAAAGTTCTTCTAAACTTAGAATTTAAAATTTCTAAAGTCGAGCCTCTAGTACATTTGCTCCAAGAGGCTAGATCAACCGAATTCGAAGCCTTATACGATAACCAAGTGTCTTCAAACACAAAATTCATTCTCTTTTTTATTTTGGAAGCCAAAATATTAATAGCAATTGGATAATGATCCGATGCTATTCTAGCTAGATGCCTCACCACCGTTAACTGTAGAAGATTAAGAGCTGCACAATTAAGAAATCATCTGTCTAATCTTTCCAAAATCCTACTTCCTCCATTTTTATTATTACACCAAGTTTATTTAGGATCCAAAAAGCCAACCTCATTTAGGTCTCCTCTGTTCATGAAAGTGATCATGTCATGTGATCCTTGAGAGTTCACAAACTTCTTACCACCTCTCTTCTCACTTTGTTAAATAATGCAATTAAATTCACCATATATAATCCATGGAAGATTTTCATCTATATAATTTTCCACATTGTTCCATAATTGTTTCCTTTTATATTTCTCCCTACTACCATACACCATAGCCACAGGAAAACCTAACTGCAGGATACAAAAAATAATCCCTCAAATCACCAACAAAGTTTTTAACTTCCAAAGGATCCATAGAAGAAACTTTTGTTTCCAATAGACCCACAAACAAAGCTTGATTATCTTTAAAAATCTCTTTCAAATACCTGGAGGCCACCATCTTCCTATCCCCCCTACAATTCCAAAAAATTAAGGAGTACATTCCTTATTTGAACTGGGATTAGACCCACCGCAAATACTTTTCATCTCACCCTTCCTTGTTTTAGATTGCACTGAATTATTCCCCAAAGATTTGAGCTCTTTCTATAATTTGAATTTAACTTCACCACTTATAGAATTTTCCATAAATTCTTTTCTATTACCAAAAATTTTAATAGATTTTTCAACTAACTTCAGTTTTTCTACTCCTCTGTCAACCAGATGATAATCCTCAATTTGCTCAGCTTTATCTACCTCTCTAGCTTCCTGTAGAACAGAAAACCTATTTTTGCTATGAAAATCAACCAAACCTTCTTCTTCATTCAAATTCTCTGATTTAAATTCAGAAGGATTTATTTTCTCCTGAATATGAAGAGCTTTATTAACATAATTATTTTTTGTATCAACTACAACATAATTCTATATTACCATCTACTCTATAGCATCTTCCTGCATCTTGACATCTGAACTATGATAGGGAATACTTGAGTTCACAGGTAATCCCTTAAGATTTACCTGAGTTCGCAAGCAACCCTTCCCCTCTAAATTGTTTAAAACATCCTGAGAATGATCTTGATGAGTACAAGTAAAATTTCAAATATTTTTGTCATTCTGCTCCAATAGGATAGTATTTTGAACAATCTGTTACACTAAACCCCCTTCTCTATTAATTTCACCTTCGTCCATTTGATCAGCATCAATACTAACTTTCCCTGGTAGATCCTTGATCAAGTTGTTACCAATACTTGTATCCACAACTAGCCGATTAGCCTCAATATCAATAACTGTAGCCTCAGGTTTCTTTAAATTTCAGGAATAGTTTGGATTAATCCACTTATTGTTCTGAATTGTTATCCTTTTCTTCTTATTTTTAACCAAGATCCAAGGTCTATAAGAAGGTTCATTGAAGCTTGATTATTTACTTTCCATACCTGAATTTTCAGAATTTCCATGAGCTACCTTAAATTCCTTGTGAACTTCTTTCATAGGTACACATTCCTTCTCCACATGTCCAATCTTCTCACAAAAAAGGCAAAGTTTGAAACCTTTTCATACTCCATTTTCTGATAGAATTTACCAGCCATGCTATCAACCCATACACCTAAAGGAAGAGGTTGATCAAGTTGGATTATCACACAAACTCTAGCAAATTCTCTTCTTCCCCAATGAAACATATTTCCATCTAACGTAATTGGGTTTCCAATTCTTGATGCAATACAAGCTAAAATCTTCTCATCCCAACATTGTAAAGGTAAGTAAGGCATTCTAATCCAAATAGGAGAAGAAACCATAATTGGGCCCTCTTGTAGAAGAAGAATTGAACTGTGGAGAACATTTCTCCATTTCAACTATGTGTTCATTCAGAAACCATGGTCCTCCCGAGTGAACAGCTTCAACCATTTATTCCGAGAAAAATGAACATAAAAACCATCCTCTTCCTAAAGTAGTGAAGTGGAATTGTCCAAACTGCCTCCATTGTTTCATTAGCTCCCATGCAACCATATGAGAAGGTAGATCCTTCCCAAAGACCTTGATAACCAAAGATTTAGAAAGTATTTTTGAATTCAATTCCTCCAATTCCTCATTAAGCCTCACTGCCTTTCCATCCTCCGATAGAAACATGTCATCATCTTTAAAATCCAATTTAATGTATGTTTTCTTACTCCAAGGATTCTTCATACTAGAATCTATCAATTGGCATATCAACAGGAACATTAACTCAATCTGGCAAATTTTTGTTCTCCAAACCAGAATGATCATTAATGCTAACCATTTTTCATGCATTTTCATTTATCACACTTCGACAAAGTTCAGAGATTGCATTCGAATTCACAAACCAGTTAACAAAAATTCTCATTTCGGGTGTAGAAGCAGCATTATCAGATGGATTTATCGAAGATTTCATACTGTTCAGAGTAACCAAATCTGTCATATCAACTATAGATTTACCTTTTCCTTCCACATGCTTAACCACAATGGGCAATGGTTCAGTTACCTCTTTAATCACTAATGCTCCTTGATGTTTTATCAAAGGATTTTAAAATTTCTTATAAGAACTCAATATAGATGATCCATCTATATTCTCCTTTATTAACGAAGTTTTTGACAACTCCACATCCGTGCTCTGACCCTGAAGGAGGAAATTTGCAACCTTCGTCGACATTTTTCCTCAGAAAAAAAACCACGATCATCCCTTGGAAAATCACCAGCAGAGTGTCGGCGATCCACCGCCTTCATCAACTTTTATGACCGTTACTGCCAAACGGAACTTTGAATTTCTGTTTCTCTCTCCAAACTACTGGATGTTCTCTCTCTAAGAGACCTTGTTATCCTTTAATAGTAGAATCAATTCATTACTCTAACTTTTAGCAATTTTTGTTATGTTGTTGCATGTGGGCATGATCATTTTTTTTGTCATAAGAAGATATAGTCATTCTGATAATGATTTTCCCATTGCAAAAGATGAACTAATGAGGAGATTAGCTTATATTTTATTACATGTATTGACAAATGGATCATATTTCTATGTTTAGTTAGTATAATAAATTGACAATAATAGATTTCTTATGTACAAAAGTGATGAATTTTTATGTATTATTCTTTCATTATAGAGTATGTGTAATTTGGATAAAATGATTTGTTTATTTAGATACTTTCACTTCTTAATTTTTCTTGATCATTATTACATAAAGAATTATTGAGATACTGAACATTCTTTCGACTCTTTATTATATTGATTGTGTAAGCACTTACTTATACAATAATAGAAAGAATATATCTATGTTCTCTTTTTTGAAATATATCTCCCTCATTCTTTTGATCAGAGTTAAAAAAATACATATTTTTTTCACTAATATAATTAATATTTAGAATTACTTATTGGGATAAAATTAATATTTTTAACTTTTTATCACTAAAACTAAAATTTTGATAATATACTTTTTTAAAATTAAATTTTTTAGTCACGTGAATTTAATACAGGTGTGATAAAACTAATTATCCCAAATCTCTACTTCAATTTGTTATTTTAAAATTTGGCTAAAATATTTTATGTTATAATATAGCATTAGATTTCCATATATGTGGTAAACTTCATTTTGTAAATTGCACTAAGTGCCATAAAATTTTCTATTTACACTTAACCTTTTCTCACATAAACATGCACTTTTGTTTCAAGTTAAATTTCCCTTCATAAGATTGTGTTGGGAAAATAACCTACACAGCATCTACAAACAAGAAAAAGAAAATGCAACAAATAAAAAGACTCTGGATTTATTGTGGAAAAACTTGAAATCTAAAAATGACCCAGAGCTAAACAACACTAAGAAATTAAACATGAAAATTAGGAGAATTTGTGCACATCTCATTCTTTCTCGCTCTATCCTCCTCACTCTTTATTCCTTACACTGTTCCATACTTATAATAGATAAAGAGACAAACAAAAAATATTTTCACTTTGTGTACTTAGTGCACATACAATTTATGTAAATTATTTTATAGAAAAAAAGGATTCATGTAGTTGACTCCACGTAGTGAGATAAAGCTTAATGTTGATTTTTTATATAAAACATCAATTAGAAACTCAATAAATAGTTCCATTTTTCTCAAAGGTTAATTTATTTTTTACATTTATATCATTGAAAAAATCTAGGTGCTTATGGCATTGCTACACTTGCATTAAAAGCATTTGAAGCATATTTTAAAAATATATATAATTTTTATTTTAAATTTTATTGTTGGGACATTTTTCAAATTTTTTACATTTCACTTCAACTTTAAAAGTTATGAGTTGGTTTATACACTAATTTAATCTAAAATGTCAAGATAATTAAATATAAACATTTGATAATAAATTTTGCCTTCTTTAAATTTACAAATCACATGCTCAAATTACATTTGGAAAATTATCAAATTCATATCTTCTATGCAGTTTTATTCGTGTTGTAACATTTTATTTCAAAAATATGTCTTGATTATCAAAACAATAATTAATTATGGTGATTATATAAATGTGTGTGTGTGTGTGTGTGTGTGTCATAGGTTTCTTAGTAACATATACAAACTTTATAGAATTTGATGTTTATTTTTTACGTAAATTTATATTGATCTTATGAGTCATTCAATAGTAGGTGGGTTTTCAATAAAAGTATAAAACATTTTATTGGGCATTTATATTATGATTTTATCATGGTTGATATATGAATATGTACTATTTCTAATTTTAATTAATGAATTTTGGATTCATGCATTCCTTTTTTTTTTTTTTTTTGATATTTTCTAATCTAATACCCTTTTTATCATTACCTAAAAGATGATAGTGGAATAAACTCATTACTATAGCTATTTGTTTCATGTTGTTTCATATGAATATGATTACTTTTTGTAGTTAAAGAACTTGATGTTTATTTTTTATGTAAATTTATAATTATCGCATGTGTCCCTTGATAGTTGTTGAGTTTCAACAATGGAAAGAAGAGCTCTATTATGAATTTAGATTATGTTTTTACCTCAGGTGATTTATGAAATTGCCAATTACGGAACTACTAATTAAACTTTTGACTCTTTTCATTGTTAATTTTATAAGCACTTAAAAAAAATAATGTATTAGAAAGAAGATATATTATCATTTTTTTTCCAAAGGCCTCTATCGAGTGAAATTTTCATTACATTTTGTCTCATAATGTAGGCTCATTTCTTTTGTAAAAATTTTCTAAGTCTATCTTGGATGTTTCCATCCAAGATTAATTTAAGTAAAATGCCAATTCATTGAATTGTAGTATTTTAGAATTTAATTACCATTCTTTTAAAAAATTATCTAAAATTTTTTAAGTTGCAATATTGCATCAGATTTTCATCTAAGTGATGAACTTCATTTTTGTGATTTTAATTAAGTTCCATAATAATATCTATTTACAATTAGCCTTTTCTTACATAGTTAGGCAATTTTGTTTTAATTGAAATTTCCGTTCACAAGATTTTGTTGGGAAAGTAACAAACATAACATCTACTAAAAAACATACAAAATGCAACAAAAAATAGCATTTATGTGGTAAATTTTGAAATCTTAAAAAAAAACCCTAGCCACACAACACCTTGAAATTCACTAAAAATTTTTGAGTAATTTTTACATATCTCATTCTTTTTTGCTCTTTCCTTGTCACTTTTTATTCCTTCCACCATTCATTATACATATTAGATAATGATACAAAAAAAAAACTAACCAAGGGGTACAATACTACAAGTTAAACAAGAGAAATGAGAATTAAAAATGTCCAGCCTTACTTGGAACATTACGCCACCATATTTTGAGCGACACAAGACTCCACTCTATATCTATAGTCTAACTAGTAAAGTAATAGCATCAAAATCTTGAGGAATGTGACACTCCTCTCTATATCTATTTCCAACCTAACTATATAAGGACATAATGTTGTACAGAAAAGGAAAAAAAATTATACAAAACACTAGAACCCAAGCATAAAGAGGACCCTTGAAACCCACTAATGAGCTCAACCAATATAATTGAGGTCCCATACTGTAATGCAACTTGATTTATTATCACAATCAAATTCAATATATAGCTAAAAAAAGTTTTTGTTTGTGAGTAAGATTTTTTTATTTTGTAAAATAAATTACCCCATTTTATTAAAAATCAAATTATTCAATATAAAATCCACTTATAGACTATTACTTATCTTATGCCCTAAACTAAATTCCCACTCTGAATACTATAAAAATTTTGTTTGTTCCTATTTAAAAAAAAAAAAATAAGTTATGTCATGTGAAAGCTCGAAGCATATTCTATTTTTTCAACACTCATCATTAGCTTTATGTTTAAATGTGATCAAACATAGAGCCAAATATGATTGTCGATTGCTTTTAAAAAAATTAAACTGATAGTAATGTTTATAACTTCATATCAAACTAAAGTTTAAGAAAAAAAATCTGCATATGGGTAATATAAGAACAAGCCCAAGCAATAGACATTTGTTTCCTTCTTTATAGGCCAAAACCTTGATTATTGACAATCCCCAAGAATTATGGTTTTAATGATAAAAAACTTTAATGTATTTTTCACTATTCTATTTGAATCTATTGCATATATATTTTTCCCTACTCAGTAGCATTTCAAGATCATAGCTCACTTGCAACCTTTGTCAGATCAAAACTGGGTAGACTAAGAATAAAGTCCATATTTTTTATTTTTTTTATAATTTTTGCCTATCTTGAATCAAATAAGTATTATGATGGATCCTAAAGCTAAGTAACCTTGTACACAAACACTCAAGGGAGTGAGTTGGTGAGTTAAAAAAAGTTTTTTTAACTAATCATGCAGTACGATTTATAAATTACTGGATGATCTGTTTCATACATGTTGATCTATTATAATCATGAAAATAGCCACAAATTATAATTTATGTATTTTTTTTAAATTTAGTTTTTTTCTAATATTTCAGTAATGATATGTGTCATACTGTATGATATAAGGAAATCTTGCCTAAATTGATTCTATGATTAGGACTTTAGTTATGGTTAAATTATTCACCAAATCACACAAAATAATTAGAGATGATCATACTGCACATTCTGATTCCTGCATGTTATGATAACTAAATGCCCCTATCGTACTAGATGATTAGCTACGTGTTTATAATAATCATACTATATGAGGTTCTAAATAATTTTGCATGAATAATATAAACACTTAAACTATTATTTTAGTGGGTTATAGTTTATATTATCTGAAATTACTATTTTGAACTAATTGTGTAGTATGATATTACATCATATTGGATGATCAAAGATGCCAGAAAAAATTTTTGGTTTTTTAAGAGGCACTTTATTTAAGCTTTCCCATCATTTATCTGAAATGACTTTTATCTACTAACTGTCTTGATAAAAAGCATAGAAAGGGAATAATGGAGTGCTTTGGGAGAGAAGAGAGGGAAAGTTCTTTGTGAACGAGAGTTGTGAGGGATTCTAAAATTTACTCCATGTATGGTTCTTCCTTATCTTTTTCATGATTTTACCTTGATCCATTGGTGGCTCTAAGGAGACATTCTAAGGAACTAGCTCTTTGTTCTCTTCCATATTAAGGAGGAAGAAAAAATATTATGGGTTCTCTGCCATCTCCTAGAGGGAGAAAAGTTACTCCAGTTTCTTTGCCTTCGCTAGGAGGGTGAAAAAGAGTAAGGTTCTCTGACATGTAAGGTTGATTGAAGAGATTTTGTAAAGGCTTCTCCACCTTACGTTGGGGGTAAAAGGTGTCACACTTCTTTTAGTGCAGTTTATGGAATGGAGGGTTTTGGGGAGTGGACATAGGCTAAGTTAGATCAAAACACTATAAATTCTAGCGTGTTTATTCATATTATTTTCTACACTTTAGTTTTTCTATGATTAACTGTATGGTTACAAATTTTGATTTTCTTGTTATTATGAAATGAACTCGCTTCAACATCAACAGGTAAAAAAATGCCTATTTATAGATACTGAAAGAAGTTACAAAAATAATTTTTAAAATAAATTTTTAAATTACATATTCAACCCCCCTCCCCCCCTCTTAGTTAGCCTCAGCTAGTTCTTGGAGGCTTAACATCCATAACAAACTTTCTTTTGTTTGAACTCTTCTTCCACCACCTAATCTTTACATAAAATAATGACTTATATTCTAAACTAAATTTTTAATAACCCTATTATGCATAATAATTTTCTTCCTATAATTCCGTACCTCCCCTTGGTTTATTTCTCCAAATTATCCTAACCAGAGATTAGAAGTTCTATTATCATGGCAACTTCTTTTTCTATACACTCTTCTTATATTATTCTTTATCTCTTAATATTTTCTGCTTCTAATAGAGAAGAGTTTTTTAGCATCAATGCGAGGGATTTTTAGATAAAAACATGACTTCGATGTCAAGTCATTATTGCCGAGCATCTCTTTCTAAATGCCTAATAAAAGTATGTGAGAAATTTTATTAAATTCTTAATATGTTATTAGAGACTTTTTTTGATTAATTAATTAGAATAAAAGTTAATCTTGAAGCAATTAAGCTTATTTGATAGAATTCAAAAGATAAAGCCCATTTCACAGATATCATATGCTAAAATGGGATGCAAAAGAAAAAAAAAAAACTCAATATATACATTAATTAGCTATTGAAATTGTGACTGGTCTGAGCCCTTCCAAGCTCAATGTGGTCCATCTCCCAGCATATTCTCTTGCCAAGCACCTAAGGAGAAGATGTACCATGTGGAACTCCTTTGTTAAGAACAAGCTCGCACCGAATACATCCATCACTGAGCTAACAACCCCATTTCTCATGTCAACCCTATTGGCAATTCTGTTTTTATAAGAGTCCTAGTAAACATTGATTGTTCTCTTGGTACTGGAACTACATCATCGACATAAGCATAGGCACCCCTACCAAGTCCTTCTCATTTAGGTTCAACACCAATAACAATCTCACTTTGACTCATTCTATCCCTTGCATTAACTACTATGACAAGAAAGACCCATTTTATGACCCATCCCAGTCCTCCACCTTCACTAGCTTCTCCTACAACTCTAACTATTATACCCAACTCGATCAATTTGTTTTCTCCACTACCTCCACCTATCTCTATAAGGTAGAATATGTCAATGATTTTTATACTTATGGCTCTGTCATTTAATACACCTTGACATTCTCCTTTGGTATTATAAGGAAATTTCAATATGACTATGGATATAACTATAGTGGCAATTTTGGACAAGCATATAGGTTATTAGGGCTTAGCTACAGGGGGTTGGGGGTGGGCTCTTTTAATTATTTCCCAGAAAACTCAATTAAAAGATAAGGTATACTCATATTATCTATTATTAGAGTCTAGCATAATTAGATATCTCAAACTAGGTAGCTCTGTTCCTAGTGTCAAGTATACACTAATGGTAATCAGCCTAAACCTTCCGTCCAACTACTTCATCAAGATTATAGCCATTTCTATTGGACTACAAGGCTCTCCATTTCACCTACTGTATTCAGTGGCTCTGGAAACCATGTTGGACTCTGGTATAGTGATTAACCACCCACTACCTACTTCATCCTCTACACATTTTTTGACAAGAAATGACTAATTTTCTAACAGAGCTAGGGATGTCCAATCTCACCACATGATATGTCCTCAGTGGCAACTCGGAGGTACTGGTTTCATAGATTTTACTAATATATGATGGCTAAGGGATGGCTAACTTAGATGTCATGAGGATAGTTTACATGGAAAAAAACTCTCAAGTGTGTTTAACCATCACTAAAATAATGATAAAAGTGAGATTGTGATCATTGGTAAAGTGAAACAATGTAGTTTCAATGTAGTTTATGATATGGGGAACTTTAAAATTAGTTTTGGGACTCATGGATGTAGCTAGTGATGGGTCGATTGAGTTGATTGGGTTAAATGCAATAAATTGATGTAGCTAGAATGAATAGGTATTGTCATGTTGGTTTTAAAAATGGAGTCATTTAGGATAATAAATGTAGTCATGAAATAATGTTTAGTTGAATCCGATATTTACAAAGTAATTAAATATCAAATGAAAGAAACTTTATATGAGTTGATGAAAACCTTTAAGATGTGCTTGATTTCCTTATATTTAAGGAGTAATTATGACATGAATTGTTGGAGGGTAGAATTTTGTTTATCAGAGGTAAAAAGTCATTTTTCTTTATAGCAGAGCTTATACATAAAAAGAATAAAGACTGCTTGTTGTGATGATTTTTATTCAGTATCAGACTATTACAAAATAAATTCATCTGATTTTTTTCTTCAACCTAACCCCTTAGGTTCTCATTTTTACTTCAATTTTCCTTTTTGTTCTAGTCTGTAAATGGAAATATTTAAGGCATGTGAGTTTTGCCAACCTATTGGATCATAGAACTTAACACCTTAAGCATTGATGGAACTAATAACATATTCCTTAATTAAGGGAACAATTAGGTTAATTTAGTTAAACTCACATACAAATCACTTATGCAACCATAGAACACAAGACCTCTAGTTGATAGCTAAAGCTCCCAAACAATAAATCAATGAGATATACATAATGACCACCTATGTGATTTACATTTTTAAAATATCAAATAATTGTTTTCCA
>NW_021586162.1:341781-347024 GCF_001605985.2 Dendrobium catenatum
TAGCTCAGGCTTTACTTAGTGGGGCTAAAGGCTTTGACATTCAATCCTTTTCCGAAGGGTCTTAATAAAATGTTGCACATCATTTGAAATGATACAATTTTATATGTTCCAAACACACTAAGCTTTTATAGTAAAATAAAAGGGCAAATTTAGGGGAATGAGCGGACTAATGCTCTTACATAAAACGTATTTATAAAACGAATAAAGACTGCTAGTTGTGATGATTTTTATTCAGTATCAGATTCTTACAAAGTAAAATTATCAAATATTTTTCTTCTACTTAACCCCTTTGGTTCTCATTTTGGCTACAATATTCATTTTTAATGTGGTCTATAAATGGAAACATTTATGGATTTTCAGTTTTTCTTACCCATTGGATCATACAACTTAAATCGTTAAAGCTTTTATTCAACTAGTCCCGTATACCTTAAATATGTGAACATTTAGGTTAATTTAGGTATACTCATGTGCCGATCACTTATGCAACATTAGAGCACAAGTCCTCTGGTTGATAGACAAAGCTCCCTAACAATAGATCAATGAGAGTTGCTTAATGATCATTTATGTGATTAACATTTTGTAATATAAAAGAACTTTTTTCCTAAATAATATTTCTTCTACGTGAAAATAATTATGAATCCACCACTATCTGCATGCATCATGCACATGTATGTTCATCCATAAGTATTATACAATTCTTAAAACCTATGTTAGTCCTTAAAAAAAAAGGTTCTAATCTCCAGCTCGTGCTTCAGTGAGTGGGGCCAAAGGCATCAACATTAAAGTCTTTTCCAAAGTTTCATAATAAAATTTCACACTTCATCTAAAGGTATATAAATTTATAGTAAAATAAAAGGGTGAATTAAGGGGGCATGAGTACACTAATTCTCTAACTTGAAATAATTTTTTAAGTTTTTATATAAGATATAATTTTAATTATGTAAATAAAATTTTTATTAAAAAATTTAGTTTTTGATATAAATAACCATTGAATAAATATGAATATATTTTTTAAAATAATTAATTTATCGATCCAATTAAAAAGAAAATAACTCTGCCACTTTTCAGGAGAAACTTTATATCACCAACAAACTCTCTATGATATTAATTTGGAGCAACTTTATGAAACCATGGCACTTTTTTTAGTATGTCATGGTTGTTTTCTCATTGAAGACTACTAGAACTAGAGACCTTTGAGTACATGGAGGTTAAACCAAACAAATAAGTGAGTATGTTTTTTTTGTAGGATGAAAAAAGGTGCTTGGTCTAAGTGGGCCCAATTGCTTCAATTGAGATAGAGTGAAAGGAAATGAAGGATTTGGAGTTGGAATAAGATGAAGCAGCATTTGAGGGCTTATTTTCTTCTTACAAATTTTGAGCAAATAATTTTCCTGAAATATCAGCATTGTGGACAAGTAGCTCATTCCGTAAGTCAATATATAGAAGAATTCTATAGGTTTGTACAGGGAACAATCTCAATGAATCCCATATTTAAATCATTTCAAGATATATTGAGCGCCTAAATAACATCATATACAACAAATTGGAGTGTGGTCATTATCTTAGGTTACTACGGAGATGAAGTAGAAGATATATAGATACTAATTCTATTTAAAGATTCATTAAATTACGGTTACAACAATTATTTTTTTCCTTGATATTATCATCTTCTAAGAGGTTTAGAATAACTAATGTTGGATTTAAATTGGATAAGAGTGAGACGGCAGATGGATTGGATGCTTCTTTTTTTTTTTGAAGAATGTAAAATGCATTAAAAAGGAAAAAAAAAAAACGGAGCACCCAATTACAAACTATTGAGAGTAAACCACCCTATCACTTTTTTCCTTCACAAGTTAAACAAAAGAAGGAGAAAGTTTACTCTCACAAAACAAGTCCCAAATAAAATCATAAGAAAAAGCTAAGTTAGCATAATAATCAGCTAACTTATTACAATTCTGATCAACATAATGAAAAGTAAGATTGTTCCAACAACATAAAAGCAATAAATCTTCATCTTCAATGCTTCCACCCAATTTCTTTAATTTGTTGTACAACTTGTAAAGAAACTGGATCACATTTTACTGTCTCCCTCAATAATAATACCTTTAGCATCATGTAAACTTCCATTCAACACCTCCTTCAAAGAACTGAAAGCCAAAAGCTCCAATTATGATATGTCCCAATGAACACCATAAATGCTAAATGCTAAAACAAGTCTTACTTTACTGTCACAAATAATGCCACCAATTCTTGCCCCATAATTATCTTTAAGTGCAACATCAATGTTTATTTTACTCTACCCAGGAGGAGGAGGATGCCAAAATTCAAAAAATTAGTCCATAAGACTGATTGACATTCCAGTGATCCGAGAGGATTTTAATCTGTTTAGCCATACTTACAAAATTAAGAACATTAGCAGCAATCAATGCTTTACTATCCTCAACCTTTCCATGCTTCACCTTGTTTCATTTGTTTCAGGATAACCATAACAGAGAGAAGTATATCCTAACCACCAGCGGGTTAGTTCGAACCAACAAATCCAGCTCATACAAACATTCCTGAATGGAATTGAATTTTAGTATCCTTTCCTAATTCACCTCATCCCAACATTGTAATGTTAAATGTGGCATTCTTATCCAAATCGGAGAGGTCAGACCCTTCATGGATAAAGGAGAAAAATCTGAAATGTTGCATTTTTCCTTATAAGCTATATGTCCATTCAGAAACCATGGGCCACCCTAAAGAACAACTTCGACCATCTCATGCAAATTGAAAGAACATAAAAACCAACCCCTTCCTAGAGAAGTAAAATGAAATTGTGCAAATTGACTCCATTTCCGCCTCACTTCCCACGCCACCATATGGGATGGCAATAACTTTCCAAATACCATAATTAATAATGAATTCAACAAATTGTTTGAATTCAAAATCTCATTGTCTTAACTCATCTTAACAGCCTTTCCATCTTCTAACAAAAGCAAATCTTCATCCTTAAATTCCAATTTGATATATGTCTTCTTACTCTACGGATTAACATTAACCCCATTAATAGCTCTAGCAGGCAATTTGCCAGTCACCTTATCTACTTTCGTATCCTTCTTCTCGCCCACTATAGAATCATTCCCATGAAAATTTTTGTTAACAAAAATTGGTGAATTCACATTTATCACAGTATGTCAAGGGAATGCATTCGAATTCCCAAATCTATTAACTAAAATTTTCATCCCTGAGGATGAATTAGAAGGATCGTTCGAGTTCAAAGCCAAAAAAGGGATAGCATGCTTCCTAGATTGCTACTTGTATTGCTTCAGATTCACCTTGAATGCTTATAATTGTTCATATTTTATTCTAAAAAATTCTTTATCTATCTAGACTTGTAATTTTTAGTTTTTTATAATGTATTGGAAGTTGGAGCTCTTTTGATTGTGTTTTTTCTTTAAAAAAACATACAATTTATATTGTGAAAATTTTAGAATCAATCTTAATTTTCATTACCATAGAAAGCATATCAATAACTTGAAAGGGCCAAAACAAATTTAAAAGAACATTTTAGCTGTTAGGAAAACACTACAAGAAAAATGTTTCTTTCTGGTTGAATTTATAATAGACTAGAACTCAATAGAAATAGAGATGGGACTACCGATGAATTTAATGATGAAAACTCCATGGTGTTTTTCATTATATTTGTCTATATATCAAGACCCACACTTCCTCTACAAAATTATGTTAGTACTATTAAAAGCTCAAGATTTAGCATGGAGAGGAAGATGAATGAAATGTTGTAGGATTTGGCTTTATTTTGTTATGCTCATGCAAGGAAGGAAGGAATACTGTTCCAAAGACTAGATAAGCCTGACTTTCCTATTGAAATTTTCTTCATCTCAAAGGACTATTTTATCTCTTTCTAACCAAATTTATCTCATGATTTGATCTTCCATGGGTGGAAAAAATATAAATAATTATATAAAAAATGGTGATAATTATAAAAGTTTGTATAGCATCTCATAATAGTAATTGATTCTAGTAACTTCTTTTATGAGGTTGCGTGCATAATTTTTTATATTAACGCGTAGGCCCCTCAGTGGGTTTCAACTAAAACACACTGAGTAGAACCAATTCTGCCTTGCCATATGAATGTGTGATGTAAGGAAGAAGCAAGGAAGAGGATGCTGGTTTCTTCAAACGGATTAAGAAATTGAAACTCAATTCAAGGGTGGAACTTTTTTGGTGGTGTTTAAGTAGGTGTGCTATCCCTACAAATCAGTTTCTCAAATATCGTAGGCTTTTTTTTAAGATTCTTGTGCTAAAGGGTGTCAAGATGTTGAAAACTATGATCACATAGTAGTTCATTACAATTATCTTGTTGATGTCATTTCAAAAAATAGAGAATGGGGCTTTGATATTCCAGTTTTCCAATCGCTGGATAGCTGTTTAGAGGAACTGAGAAGGTTATCATTTCAAAACCAAGTATGGATAAACTGTATTGTGCAGCTGTTTGTTTCCTAGAAAAATTGCAATGAGGTGAAGCATGAAAAGGCTGCTTTGTCCAGTTCTTTGGTTGCAGATAATATGTATTATCTTTAGCTATGATACAATCTAGTCCATATCTAGATAGCAATGGTGCTAATCTCCTTAGGGAGTTCCACAAAAATTTGGTACTCTCCACCACTAGATTGAATCAAGATTAATGTGGATGCTTTAGTTTTGAGTTCAAATCTTGCTGGCATTGGGGGAGTATTTAGAGACCATAAAGGAAAGCTTCTTCTAGCATTTGTGAAGAATAGAATTCATTGGGATGTTGCTCAATTAGAGATGGTGGCTGTTTTAACAACAAGGGAATTCATTCAAAGTTGGATGCTTGGAAGTAATGGTCTTATCATTGAGAGTGACATTCTCAATATTAGAAAATTCATTCAAGATTCTATGAATAATGGAAAATGGCAATTGGAGGGATGGCTAGGTATGGAGCTCTTCTTCCTTAATGATTTCATTAAAGTCATTTTTCACCATGTTAATAGAGAATGTAATAAAGTTGCTGATTTTTTTGCTACTTTAGCTTTTGATAGTAGTTTTATCTTTGATAGTTTTCTCTTTGGTAACATTCCATCCTCAATGTTAGATTTAATAAAGTAGGAATGTTACCCATTTATCAAGTGTAATTAGTTTCTTTTCATTCTTTAATGCAAATTTGCAATTATTAAAAATAAATAAAACACACACACAGACATAGATATATATATATA
>NW_021586162.1:347254-355502 GCF_001605985.2 Dendrobium catenatum
AGATTTGTAGAGATATAAGGTTTTTGGCATATAGTAGTAGATTGATAATAAAACTGATTAAGATCCCATGGTACTGTAGTACCAGGTCATCATGTTCATTGGGCTACTTAGTAAGAGGAGGTTTTCAAACCAATGTGATAGAAAGATCATTATCAGTAGCCGTAGGTTGCATCATTTAAGGGTGCCATGTAGACCTAGGATTAATATTTTTCTAAGGGAATAAATTTTAATCCACCTTAGATAATTAAGGGTTTTATGACCTATCAATCATATTCTATTGATTTGTATCTTATAGATTTTGTGTTATTAGGGAGTATAAGAGCTCTGGCCATAACAATAATTTATTAGTGTCATTTGGCAACAAACTATCGGGTTTAGAGGGCCCTAGTCATAATATTTTCTAGAAGTGTCATTTAGTTCAAAAATTGCCATTTAGAAGACATGTATCAAATCCTTGCTAAAAAACACAATTTGAGAAAGAATCCTAGTAATATTCTTGACCAAATATTAGTTCTTTGTGAGCTAAAATGATTTTTAGATTTATCCACCTTAGCAAACTATTATGGAGGGTGGATGTGTTTCTCCTTAAGTTTTTAATGGTTAGTTTAAGTTTTAAATACTTTTGACTTTTGAATTTTATGGAATATTGAGCTTTCATTGGTATAACTATGACATTCAATGTTTGGAATTAACTCCGCAGGTGTATATCTATATTCAACACGGCCATCATTGGGGAATTAATGAGAAATTATAGTTTATGGATTTAACTCAATCAACCCTCTCTACTTGGCGATGGGGAATTGGGTTCTCCATTGGCTTTATGCCTTTACTTGTGAGTTTTTATGATTATAATCCTTTAAGGTCTGGTATAAACATATAGAGAAAAATCTTACTGTCGATATCACAATCATACATTCATTCATTATTTCAAGCTGGGTTGACTCCCATCCTATCAAGGAGAAGGATTGAACTTGAACTGCAATATTTTTTTCTATAATTAAATAACTTGATGCCTTTAATTGTAAATTTACTTGATTATAAGCTTACAAATAATAATTTGAACATTTTAAGGAAATAGCCCAGTCAAAGTCACAATTGTATATGTATTTAATGGTTCAAGTTGTGTTGACTCTGACCCCAACAAGATAAAAGAATTGAGCTTAAACTTAAGTTTATTTCTTATCCCGCGTAGTATCCTCTAATGTCATATGTGTAAATAAAACTTTCTCATTGGGTCCCATATGGATATTTACTGGGCTTATTTATAAAAATATATTTAACCCTATCAATTATATCTAATTGCTAACAATGGATCGAGTTTGAACTTGGGTTTATCATTTGGCCTGCGTAATTTCCTTAGGCATCATGTGTTTACCCACAACACACTCTATTATATATTCATTATTATACCCAGTCCTCCACCTTCACTATCTTCTCTTGCAACTCTAATTATTATACCCATATCGATCAATTTTGTTTCTCCACTACCTCCACCTATCTCTATGAGGTTGAATATGTCAATGATTTTTGTACTTATGGCTCCATCATTCAACACACCTTGAAATTCTCCTTTTGTTTCATAAAGAAATTTTGCTATGACTATGGACATAACTATAGTGGCAGTTTTGGACAAGCATATAGGTTATCATGGCTTGGCTATAGGGGGTGGGGGGTGGGCGTTTTTAATTGTTTCCCAAACAGCTCAATTATAAGGTATCCTCATATTAACTATAATTAGAGTTCAGCACTATTGGATATATCAAACTAGGTAGCTCTATCCCTGGTGTGAAGTATACGCTGATTCTAATGAACCTAAACCTGCCATCCAACTACTTCCTCAAGATCTTTGTCATTTCTATTAGGATAATAAATATAGCATGAAATAATGTTTAGTTGAATCCAAAATTTACAAAATAATTAAATATCAAATGAAAGAAACTTTATATGAGTTGATGAAAACCTTTAAGATGTGCTTAATTTCTTTATATTTAAAGAGTAATGATGACATGAATTGTTGGAGGGTAGAATTTTGTTTATCAGAGGTAAAAAGTCATTTTTCTTTATAGCAGAGCTTATACTTAAAAAGAATAAAGACTGCTTGTTGTGATGATTTTTATTCAGTATCAGACTATTAGAAAGTAAATTCATCAGATTTTTTTCTTCAACCTAACCCCTTAGGTTCTCATTTTTGCTTCAATTTTTCTTTTTTCGTAGTCTTTAAATGGAAATATTTAAGGCTTGTGAGTTTTGCCAACCTATTGGATCATAGAACTTCACACCTTAAGCATTGATGCAACTAATAACATATTCCTTAAATATGGGAACATTTAGGTTAATTTAGCTAAACTCACTTATAAACATTGATGCAACAAATAATTTAGCATATCTTTAAAGATATGTATGCAGGAGCTATTACTTGTGCTCAAACACAAGGTGGATTGACCAAGTATTTCCCTATTTCAATTGGGTTACATCAAGGATCAGCCTTAAGCCCATATCTTTTTGCTTTAGTCATGGATGTTCTCACTAGACATTTGCAATATGATGTACCTTGGTGTATGCTTTTAGCTGATGATATTCTTCTTGTTGATAAGAGTAGAGAGGGAGTTGAAGGTAAACTTGAATTATGGAGGTCAACCTTAGAGTCTAAAGGTTTTCACTTGAGTATATCTAAAATGAAATATATGGAGGGTAATTTTAGTAGTAGTAGACCTAGTGAGGGGATTATGACTTTGGGCATTCAAGTCATTCATAAGATTACACGTTTTAGATATCTTGGATCTATTGTTTAGAGTGATGGTAAAATAGATGGGGATATTATCAATAGAATTCAAGTTGGATGGTTGAAGTGGAGGAATGCATCGGGCTTGTTATGTGATAGAAATGAACCCCTCAAACATATGGGAAAATTTTATAAGATGGTAGTGAGGCCTGCAATGCTTTATGGTGCCAAATGTTGACCATTAAAAGAGTAGCATAATACTAAGTTACGTATAGTAGAGATGAGAATGTTCAAGTGAATTAGTGCCTTTACCCTTAGAGATAGGATACGAAATGAGCATATACGTGAAAAGGTTGGAGTCATTCCAGTAGAATATAAGATTAGAGAGAGTCGCCTTAAATGGTTTGGTAACATAAAACTGTGGCCTTCTGATGACCCAGTTAGGAGAGTAGAGGTATTAGATTTGACATATGTTAAGAAAGGTTGGGGTTGACCTAAAAAGACATGGTTAGAAAATATTAGGAATGACCTTTCTTTATTAGATTGAAACGAGAATTTGACTTTTAATAGGACACAATGGAGAAAAAGGATTCATGTAGCCGACCCCACATAGTGGGATAAAGGCTTATTGTTGTTGTTGGCTAACATTACCAATTGTATGTGTATAGATTTGTTATATTTATAGTTGTGAATTAATCTTCCAAAAATATCATTTGATAATAAATTTTGCCTTCATTAAATTTACAAATGACATGCTCATCTTGTGTTTGGCTAATTCTTAAATCTTATCTTTTAAGATTTTTTCATCATATTGTAACATTACACTTAAAAAATATGCCTTGCATATCAAAATAATCATTAGTTGTGATGATATTGTGTAAGTTTCTTGGAAACATACAATAAATTTATAGAACTTGTTGTTAATTTTTAATGTAAATTTATGATTATATTATGAGTTCCTCGATAGTTGGTGGGTTTTCAATAAAGTCATGGAAAGCTTTATAAGGCATTTAGATTATGATTTCATCGTGGTTAATTTATGAAATTGCACTATTTATGATTCTAATGAATTTTTTATTCTTGTATTACATTTTTTATTTTACATATTTTTTTATCTAGTATTCATTTTGTGTTTAGCTAATAGCTGTAGTGGAATCAACTCGTTACTGTGAAACCTAGCTATTTGTTTACTGTTGTTGCATATGAATGTGATCTTTCTTTTAGCTAACATAAAAAAGTTTTTCTAATTTTTATAATGATTTGCCATTTACAAAAGAGGAGCTGTTGAGGGGATGGGCTTGTATGTTATAACCTGAATTGATAAATGGATCTTTTTTTTTTAATTTTAGTTGATTTAAAAAATTAATAATAATAGATTTCTTTTATGTTGAAATGGTCAATTCTTTTGTATCAATCATTTGTTATAGAGTAATGTGTAATTTGGTGAAAATGATTTGATTATTGAGATATCATTTCTTAATTACAATTAATCATTATTACTTGCCAACTGTGGCAATACTAAAAAGTCTTTTGACTAATTCCTCTATTAATTATATAAGAACATACTTACAAAGTAGAAGAAGGAAGAAATCTTATTATTATTTAGTTTCAAAAGGGCCTCTGTCAAGAGTAAAGTTTTATAACATTGTGCCTCGTTTTATTGGCTGATTTCCTTCATAAGAATTTTTCAACGCTAGCTTGGATAATTTCTTCTAAGATTGAATCAAGTAAAATGCCAATTCTTTGAATTATAGTATTTGAAAATTTAATTAGCCCTGACCCTCTTCAATTTATTTTGTAATGCGTTATATTATGTATATCCTTTTGATTACTATAATTTTAACTTAGATATTCTTTTAATGAAAATACCCTACCTTATATCCTTTTGATTTAAAATAGTAAGAAGATCATTTTTTATCCACTCTATTGATTGATGTTATGAAAATTTATGATATTTGTAACTATATATTCTATTTTTCAGATTATTTTTCACTTATTTATTTTGATCAAATTTAAAAAATTATATTATTTTTTACAAATATAATAAAAAATTAGAATTTCTTATAAGGATAAATTTAATAATTTTGTCTTTTTATCAAAGAAAATATAATTTAAATATTCATAATATGAATTCTTATATTTTGTTTTTTATTTACGTCCACTTAATCTATGTTAAATAAAACTAATTATGTCAAATCTTTTCTACAATTTTTTCATTTAATTTTTTTTTAAATGTTTTCATATTACAATATTGCATCAGATTTTTATCTATGTGACAAATCTATTTTTTTTTTTTAATTGCGCTAATTGCCTTAACTATTTCTATTTACAATTAACCTTTTCCCATATAAATAGCTAGTTTTGTTTTATGTGAAACTTTCATTCAGTAGATTGTGTTGGCAAAGTAACCCATATAGAATCTACTAAGAAGAAAGAGAAAATACAGCAAAAAAAATCAGGATTAAATTTTGAAAATTTTTAAATAAAAAAAATAAAAATAGAAAAAATTAATGTCGATGATATTTTCTTTATTCCTTATGTCGTTATTTACATGTAATAGATAAATAGAAAAAAAAAACTATCCAAGTGGCATAACGCTGCAAGTTAAAAATGAGAAGCAAGAAATAAAACTATCAGTAAGGGTGAGAAAATGGGTTGACGGATCAACTTAAGTCCATCCCAATTGATTCGGATTCAAACGGGTTGACACTAACTCAACCAAAAGTTTCAAATGGGTTAGGTTTATGAACCCAGACTTGAGTCATATAGGTTACTAGGTTAACCTGACTTGATCCATGAGGGTAGCAATAATGCCCTCGTCAAGAGGCAATGACAGTATGGCTGGGATGACAATGGAAGGTGGCAATGGCAATGTGGGTGGGATGGTGCCACTACGATATCAGCAACTTGGGAAGGATGTTGTTAGGTTGGAAGTGGTGACATGACCATGTAGTATTAAGAGTGATGTGAGTGACATGATTATGTAGTGAGTGACACATGATGATGTAGTTACTGAGTGATGACACAAGTCACTCAAGATTAAAAACGGGCCAATCTGTGTTTATCTCGAGTTTTTGGGAAAACTCAAAATAACCTAATTTTACATATGGGACAAAATTAGAAACATGAACCTGAACCGTATAACAAATGGATTAGCCCGAACTAAAAATATTTTGAGTCGGGTTCAGGACGGGTTTTTGGTCGTGTAAAATTTTGAAAAGCCATAATTTCCAGCCATATTTGTAACATTACTACACTAGGTTTAGAGTGCCATAAGACTCCAATTTAAGCCTTTAGTGTGACAAATTTTATAATAACGTCGACATCTAGCGCATTATGTTGCTCCTCTCTCTGTCTATCTCCAACTCGAATATACAACACCACATCACAATATGTGAAAGAAAAAAAATGGGTATAAAACACTAGAACCCAAGCACATAGATAAAAATTTAATCTATTTGTTAGTTGCATTTTTTATTTTATTAAATATATTACACATTTTTTAAAAAATCAATTACTGGATATAAAATCCATTAATTAATTAATAATTATGCTATGCCTGAAGCTAAATTCTGACTTTGAATACGATAAAATTTTTTGGTTTCTTTTTTTTTTCTTTAAAAAATAATAAGTTATGTCATGAGAAAGCTAAAAGCATATTCTAACTTTTTAACACTCATCATTAGCTTTTAGATTTTTACTTAATCAAACATAGGGCCAAATGTAATGGCCGACACCTTTAACAAAATTTGTATTACAAAAATGAAATTAATTTATAACTTCAAATCAAACTTAAAGTTAAGAAAAAATTAGCAATTTTGTATTATAAGAACAAGCCGGATAAATAGACACTTGTTTCCTTCTTTATAGGCCCAAACCATCATTTTATCTCTTCTCCAACAACCTAATCTTCCCTTAAAATAATGATTTATCTTCTAATTTAAATACATAATTACCCCCCCCCCCCATCATATGCAATAATTCCCTACCTGTAAAACCCCACCTTCACTTGGTCTACAACAATATATTCTAAGCAAAGCTTAGAAGTTCTATTCCAATGAGGACTTCTCTACTCTCAGATTATATTCTTCTCAATATGTTTTTCTTTTTTGCTTCTGATATAGAAAATTTTTTTAGTATCAGCGCGAGAGCTTGCCAAAGAACACCATGTCATTAACATCAAGTCATTGTTACCAAGTAGCTCCTACTTTGTTCCAAATAAAAGTTTGTGAGAAATTTCAATTATTTCTTAATACCTTATTGGAGATTATTTTTTTTTAAAAAAATTAGAATAATAATAAATCATGCAGTAATCAAGCTTTTTTGATAAATATCACAAGTATAAGCTCATTTGATAGATATAAGAAGCTCAAAACTGAAAAAAAGAAAAAAAAAAACTCAACAATTGCATTAATTAGCTTTTCAAATTATAAGAAGCACAAGCCCTTCAAAGCTAAATGTGGTCCACCAGCATGGCCCATGTTCATCTTGGAAACGCCAGTACAAACCATCACATGTGGATTTCTTCCGTCAGGACCAAGCCCGGGTTGACTACATCAATCACCAAGTTGCCAACACCACTGCCCACCTCAACCTTGTTGGCCGCTCTCTTTTTGCAATAGTTCCAACATGTTTTGGTAGTTCTCTTGGTATATTAAGCTATATCATCAAAATAGGCCATGGAACCCCTACCAAGGACTTTACAGTTATGTTTTACACTGGTAGTGATCTCACTTGGACCCAATGTGTCCCTTGCATTAATTGTTATAACCAAAAAAATCCATTTTATGACCCAACCCAATCATCCACCTTCACCACCATCGAATGCATCTCTTATTATTCTACCCAACTCCCTTTATTTGGTTACTCTTCTACCTTCACATGTCTTTACGAGGTAAGATATGCGGACCATAGTAATACTAAAGGATCCCTCATTAATGACACCTTAAAATTCTCTAATGATAATATACCAGATTTCCACTTTGGTTGTGGAGAAAATAACACTGGATTTCATGGACACATAGATGGGTTCTTAGGCCTTGGTCGTGGGTCCCTTTCAATTATTTCCCAAGCATCCAATATGTATAACAATATATTTTCATATTGTTTACTATCAAGAATTAACAAAGTTGGATATCTCGAACTAGGTAGCCCAGCTCTTGGTGTGAAGTACACACCGATACTAACAAACTTAAAAAAGCCATCCTTCTACTTCCTCAATCTCACTTCCATATTTATTTGGGGTGAAAGAATTGAACTTTCACCCACTATATTCAGTTGCCCAGGAACTATTTTGGACTCTGGCACAACATTTACTCGCTTTCCACCCACTACCTACTTTGCCCTATGTAGTATTTTTTGAAAAAAATGGTCTGATTACCTAATGGCACCTCCATTATTAAATCTTGACACATGTTATAACCTCACTGGCTTCGAGGAGTTGTTGATTCCAGATATTTCTTTTGTCTATGAAGGCGAAGTTATAGCTAACTTGGATATCTTGGGGACAATTTTTCATGCCACTAA
>NW_021586162.1:358659-392475 GCF_001605985.2 Dendrobium catenatum
TGTCTTTTATGGTTTTTTCATCATATTGTAACATTACACCTAAAAAATATGCCTTGCATATCAAAATAATCATTAGTTGTGATGATATTGTGTAAGTTTCTTGGAAACATACAATAAATTTATAGAACTTGTTGTTAATTTTTAATGTAAATTTATGATTATATTATCAGTTCCTCGATAGTTGGTGGGTTTTCAATAAAGTCATGGAAAGCTTTATAAGGCATTTAGATTATGATTTCATCGTGGTTAATTTATGAAATTGCACTATTTATGATTCTAATGAATTTTTTATTCTTGTATTACTTTTTTTATTTTACATATTTTTTGATCTAATATTCATTTTTTCTTTAGCTAATAGCTGTAGTGGAATCAACTCGTTATTGTGAAACCTAGCTGTTTGTTTACTGTTGTTGCATATGAATATGATCATTTTTTTAGCTAACTTAAAAAGTTGTTCTAATTTTGATAATGATTTGCCATTTACAAAAGAGGAGATGTTGAGAGGATGGGCTTGTATGTTATAACCTGAATTGAAAAATGGATCTTTTTTTTTTAATTTTAGTTGATTATAAAAATTAGTAATAATAGATTTCTTTTATTTTGAAATGGTCAATTCTTTTGTTTCAATCATTTGTTATAGAGTAATGTGTAATTTGGTGGAAATGATTTGATTATTGAGATATCATTTCTTAATTACAATTAATCATTATTACTTGCCAACTGTGGCAATACTAAAAAGTCTTTTGACTCATTCCTCTATTAATTGTATAAGCACATACTTACAAAGTAGAAGAAGGAAGAAATCTTATTATTATTTAGTTCAATAGAGCCTCTGTCAAGAGTAAAGTTTTATAACATTGTGCCTCATTTCATTGGCTGATTTTCTTCGTAAGAATTTTTCAACGCTAGCTTGGATAATTTCTTCTAAGATTGATTCAAGTAAAATACCAATTCTTTGAATTATAGTATTTGATAATTTAATTAGCCCTGGCCCTCTTCAGTTTATTTTGTAATGCGTTATGTTATGTATACCCTTTTGATTACTATAATTTTAACTTAGCTATTCTTTTAATGAAAATACACTACCTTATAAGTTTATACTTTTTTAGCTAACTAATAGTGCACAATCCGCCAGTTCTCTGTAATATGTTCTTTTGTCACTTGCATAAAGGAATAACTCATTTCTTGATTAATGACCATTTGATTTAAAATAGTAAGAAGATCGTTTTTTATCCACTCTATTGATCGATGTTAAGAAAATTTATGATATTTGTAACTATATATTCTCTTTTTCAAATTTAAAAAATTATATCATTTTTTACTAATATAATAAAAAAATTAGAATTTCTTATAAGGATAAAATTAATAATTTTGTCTTTTTATCAAAGAAAATATAATTTAAATATTCATATTATGAATTCTTATATTTAGTTTTTTATTTACATCAACTTAATCTACATTAAATAAAACTAATTTTGTAAATTCTTTGCTACAATTTGTTCATTTAAATGTTTTTTGAAACGTTTTCATATTACAAAAATGCATCAGATTTCTATCTATGTGACGAATCTATTTTTGTTACCTGTGCTAATTGCCTTAACTATTTCTATTTACAATTAACCTTTTCCAACATAAATAGCCACTTTTATTTTATGTGAAATTTCCATTCAGTAGATTGTGTTGGCAAAGTAAACCATATAGAATCTACTAAGAAGAAAGAGAAAATACAGCAAAAAAAATTAAGGATTAAATTTTGAAAATTTTTAAATAAAAAAATATAAAAATAGAAAAATTTAATGTTGATGATATTTTCTTTATTCCTTATGTCGTTATTTACATGTAATAGATAAATAGAAAAAAAAACTATCCAAGTGGCATAACACTGCAAGTTAAAAATGAGAAGCAAGAAATAAAACTATCCGTAAGGGTAAGAAAATGGGTTGACGGATCAACTTAAGTCCAACCCAATTGATTCGGATTCAAACGGGTTGACACTAACTCAACCAAAATTTTCAAATGGGTCAGGTTTATGAACCCAGACTTGAGTCATATAGGTTACTAGGTTAACCTGACTTGATCCATGAGGGTAGCAATAATGCCCTCGTCAAGAGGCAATGCAGCATGGCTGGGATGACAGTCGAAGGTGGCAATGGCAACGTGGGTGGGATGGTGCCACTACGATATCAGCAACTTGGGAAGGACGTTGTTGAGTTGGAAGTGGTGACATGACCACGCAATAATAAGAGTGATGTGAGTGACTTGATTATGTAGTGTGTGACACATGATGATGTAGTGACTGAGTGATGAGACAAGTCACTCAAGATTAAAAACGGGCCAATATGTGTTTATCTCAAGTTTTTGGGAAAACTCAAACCTAACCCAATTTTACATATTGGACAAAATTAGAAACATGAACCTGAACCGTATAACAAATGGATTAGCCCAAACTAAAAATATTTTGAGTCGGGTTCAGGACGGGTTTTTGGTCGTGTAAAATTTTGAAAAGCCATAATATCCAGCTCTATTTGTAACATTACTACACTAGGTTTAGAGTGCCATAAGACTCCAATTTAAGCCTTTAGTGTGGCAAAATTTATAATAGCGTCGACATCTAGCGCGTTATGTTACTCCTCTCTCTATCTATCTCCAACTCGAATATACAACACCACATCACAATATGTGAAAGAAAAAAATGGGTATAAAACACTAGAACCCAAGCACATAGATAAAAATTTAATCTATTTGTTAGTTGCAATTTGTATTTTATTAAATATATTACACATTTTTTTAAATCAATTACTGTATATAAAATCCATTAATTAATTAATATTTATGCTATGACTGAAGCTAAATTCTGACTTAGAATAATATAAAATTTTAGGGTTAATTTTTCTTTTTCTTTAAAAAATAATAAGTTATGTCATGAGAAGCTAAAAGCATATTCTAACTTTTTAACAATCATCATTAGCTGTTAGTTTTTACTTAATCAAACATAGGGCCAAATGTAAAGGCCGAAACCTTTTACAAAATTTGGATTACAAAAATGCAATTAATTTATAACTTCAAATCAAACTTAAACATTAGAAAAAATTAGCAATTTGTATTATAAGAACAAGCCGAATAAATAGACACTTGTTTCCTTCTTTATCAGCCAAAACCCTCATTTGATCTCTTCTCTAACAACCTAATCTTCCCTTAAAATAATGATTTATCTTCTAATTTAAATACATAATAACCCCCCCCCCCATTATATGCAATAATTCCCCACCTATAAAACCCCACCTTCACTTGTTCTGCAACAATATATCCTAAACAAAGCTTAGAAGTTCTATTCCAATGAGGACTTTTCTACTCTCATATTATATTCTTCTCAATATGTTTTTCTTTTTGCTTCTGATAGAGAAATTTTTTTTAGTATCAGTACGAGAGCTTGACAAAGAACACCATGTCATTAACATCAAGTCAATGTTACCGAGTAGCTCTTGCTTTGTTCCAAATACAAGTTTGTGAGAAATTTCAATTATTTCTTAATACATTATTGGAGATTATTTTTTTTTTAAAATAATTAGAATAATAATAAATCATGCAGTAATTAGGCTTTTTTGATAAATATCACAAGTATAAGCTCATTTGATAGATATAACAAGCTCAAAAGTGAAAAAAAGAAAAAAAACTCAACAATTGCATTAATTAGCTTTTCAAATTATAACAGGCACAAGCCCTTCAAAGCTAAATGTGGTCCACCAGCATGGCCCATGCTCATCTTGGACACGCCAGTACAAACCATCACATGAGGATTTCTTCCATCAAGACCAAGCCCGGGTTGACTACATCAATCACCAAGTTGCCAACACCACAGCCCACCTCAACCTTGTTGGCCGCTCTCTTTTTGTAGGAGTTCCAACAAGTTTTGGTAGTTCTCTTGGTATATTAAGCTATGTCATCAAAATAGGCCTTGGAACCCCTACCAAGGACTTTACAGTTATGTTTGACACAGGTAGTGATCTCACTTGGACCCAATGTATCCCTTGCATTAATTGTTATAACAAAAAAAATCCATTTTATGACCCAACCCAATCATCCACCTTCACCACCATCGAATGCATCTCTGATTATTGTACCCAACTCCCTTTATTTCGTTGCTCTTCTACCTTCACATGTATTTACGAGGTAAGATATGCTGACCATAATATTACTAAAGGATCCCTCATTAATGACACCTTAAAATTCTCTAATGATAATATACCAAATTTCCACTTTGGCTGTGGAGATAATAACACTAGATTTCATGGACAGATGGATGGGTTCTTAGGCCTTGGTCGTGGGGCCCTTTCAATTATTTCCCAAGCATCTAATATGTATAACAATATATTTTCATATTGTTTACCATCAAGAATTGACAAGGTTGGATATCTCGAACTAGGTAGCCCAGCTCTTGGTGTGAAGTACACACCGATGCTAACAAACCCAAAAATGCCATCCTTCTACTTCCTTAATCTCACTGCCATATTTATTTGGGGTTAAAGGATTGACCTTTCACAAACTATATTCAGTAGCCCAGGAACTATTTTGGACTCTGGCACAACATTTAGTCGCTTGCCACCCACTACCTACTTTGTCCTACGTAGTATTTTTTAAAAAAAAATGGTCTGGTTACCCAATGGCACCTCCATTATTTAATCTTGACACATGTATAACCTTACTAGCTTCGAGGAGGTGTTGATTCCAGATATTTCTTTTTGTCTATGAAGGCGAAGTTATAGCTAACTTGGATATCTTAGGGACAATTTTTCATGCCACTAAATATGAATGGTGTTTATCAATCATTGGAAATAGTGATTATAGTGAGATTGTGGTTATTCGTAGCATGCAGCAATGCAGGTTCAACATAGTATATGATGTGGGGAACTCACAAATTGGCTTTGGGTCTAATGGTTGTAGCAAGTGATGGATCAATTGAGATTATTGAGTTAAATGTAATGTGTTTGTGTTGCTATAATGAATAAGTTTCATTATATTGGTCAGAAAATTGGGGCATATGGGGCAATAAATATGGTCATAAAAGGTTCAATTGTATCAGAATTTTATAAAATAATTAAATATCAAATGAAGGAAACTTTATATGAGTTTATAAAAACCGTTATAATGTTCTTATTTTCTTTATAACTAAGGGAGAATGATGATATTATTTATTGGAGGATAAAATTTTGATTATCAAAGGTAAAATGTCATCTTTCTTCATAAAGAGCTTATACCTAAAAAATAATAATGATTGCTTATTGTGATGATTTATGTTCAGTGTAATACCTTTACAAAGTAAAATCATCAAATATTTTTTTTCAACATGAACTTTCTTATTCTCATTTTGGCCTCAATTTTATTATTGGTTCTATCTGGTAAATGGAAGCATTTATGACTTATCAGTTTAGCCAGCCCATTGATTAATAGAACTTAGCACCTTAAAGCTTTGACGTGACCAATTCAAACATGGCTACATTTAGCTCTCACATACTAATCACTTACATAACCTTAGAAGACACGGCCTCTAGTTGATAGCCAAATCTCCCAACCAACAGATTAACGAGTGTCTCATAATGATCAATTATGTGATTTACTTTTTTATAATTTTAAAGAATTTTTTTCTAAAAATTATTCCCCCATAAAAAAATAATCTTTCTCCACCACTACCTGTATGCATCATGTATGTGTATGTTCATCCACATTTATTATATAATTTTCAAGCATATGTTCAACCATATAAGAAAAAGTTCTAATCTCCAGTTTATGCTTCAGTAAGTGGGGCATAAGGCATCGACATTAAATCCCTTTATGAACTATCTTAATGAAATTTTGTGATTTATTTATTCAGTGACTTAATTTGATATGTTCCAAAAACATTAATCTTCAATAGTAAAATAAAACTACGAGTTAAGGGGGCATGAGTGAACTAATGCTCTCACTTGAAAAAAAAATTATGTTTTAATATATAAAATAATTTCAATTATATAAAAAAAATATTTATATAGAAAAACTTAATTTTTAAACACTCTAAAATTTTAGAATATAAAATTATAAATTGCTATTAAAGGAAAATTGATTAATTTTTAAAATAATTAATTTGTGTGTGAGATTAAAAAAATTATAACTCTGCCAATATTAAAGATAAACTCTACATCTCCAACAAGCTCTATATGATATTGATTCAGAGCAGCATTATGATACCATAGCACTGATTTTGTTCTTTGATGGATGTTTGCTCATCATAGACTATTAGGATTGTGAACGTGTCATTAAGATCTTGTTTTAGTATATGGAGGTTGAAATGGACAATCAAGTGAAATATGTTACTTATAGGTTGAGAGAAGATGCTAGTGCTTGGTGAGCACAATTGTTGAGAATTAGATAAGGAGAATGGAAATGATGGATTTGTAGTTGGTATGAGATGAAATAGCTTTTGAGGGCTCATTTCTCTCCCACAAATTTTGAGCAAATACTTCAGCTAAAACACTAGCAATATGTGTATGGGGCTTGTTCTGTAATTGAATATATATAGAAGATTTCTATAGGTTGAGTGGATGGAACAATCTCAATGAGTCCCAAATTAAATTTATTGCATGATATATTAGGGGGCTTAAATGTCATCTTATATAAAATTTGGAGTTATGCTTGATTTGGTTATTATCTCTAGTTTTTAATTTCACATTGTAAGAAAACATGCAACTCAAATGACATGGAAAATTGCACTCAACTCTTCACCAGTACAGTGAACTAGCTATGGAAGCTAATAAATCTAATAATAACCTACTAAAATTCTTCTAGTTCTACCAAAACAAAAAAACCCAGCCATCTCGACTATGATTTATAAGGATAATAAACTTAAAAAAAGAAAAAAAAACTTAGAGTACAAACATGTTATTTGATACGCTATTTGATGCTTTCAAACATTTTAAATATCTTTATTTTAATTTTTTGTTCTTTCATTTTAGGCTTTAATGGTATATATTGCCCAATGCTAACCCCCAATTTTATTTTATTTCATATCGATGTAATCATATCATATAATCCTTATGTATAGTATTTATATCTGATCATCATGAAGCTAATACTTTTTATTTTATGTTAAATATCACTTGACCTCTAAAACTTATAATAAGCTATCATGAAATGTTTTGTATATTTAGTAAACTTTTATAGAGAGTACAAGGATGTTCGAAAATTATTTCTATGTTATTAAGTAAAAATTTTATGATTAGATGGAGAAAATTATTTGATCTATTTATATTTAGCTCTTCATTACTCATGTGTGATATGGATATTAGAAATTAGAGCAAGAAAATATTTAAAAATTACAAGCTAAGAAGGATATGCAGCTAAGTTGATTATTGATGGATTTGTCAAAAATGGGGGGCAATTTAGTGGACAGCAACCAACATTGACAAATGAGAATGACGATCCAGGTTCTAATTAGACTACATGTGTTTGTAAATTTTATATTGAGTTTTTATTTTTATAAGAACTCAAAATTTATTGTAGAAGTATTAAAACATTTTCTTTTAAATGAATGTGTAATTACTTTAGCATTGATATTCTTGGCAATGTTGAAATGTTAGTGTCAAAATATTGAAATGAACTAATTTGGATAACTGTTATTATATAAATTTTATTTTACAATAATTTAGGCAAGGTGGTTTTTTTTTTGTACTGCAAATTTTCAATGGATTTTCGACTGAAAACTGTCAAACTGATGATATGATGAGTTTGGTGTTCTATATTTGACAATCATTGTCCTCCAGGATTACTGGCAAAATTTCCAAAGTAGCTTTTGCTAGAATTGTTTTTGACAGGTGCCATCAAAATTTAGATTAGTTGGGCATCAAATATTTGAATAGATATTACTCGTGAAATTGTAATGGATAGCTCTATTTCCATTTTTAAAGAAACAAATTTGTAAAAATTACCAACATAATATTTTTAGGTAATTTGACTCAAAATACAAAATTATTTTTCCATGGTTATGTCAAAAATCTGTAAGTACAACGTTAAAATTTTTTCTAGTATATAATTTCCATAGCAGACCACTTTTGATGTGCATTTTACTAGCAAAAAGAAATCTACCAAAAAGCAATTATTTTTAGTGGATTTAGGGCATTTTTGTGGGGTAAGTGGAGAAATAGGCATTTCTCTTATAGTGAAAAATATATATTATCAATGAATCTAAATACAAATTGGTATATATGCGGCTATCATTCTCTATTTTCTGTGATTTTGATGGCTCGACTACAAAGGCCAAACAACGATCAAGAGACTACTTGACATCTCCAATGCATAAAACAGAAGCAACTAGGGGAATGAGATCCCCCTCCTTGCTTACCTCCTTATTGTCAACATCAACATTTAGAACTATAATGATGAATGTTAATCTACATAATATCAATTTTTATCATTTTTATGGAAATTCATTTAAAAACATTTTCACTTTATTAAATAAATTAAATACATGATTCTTCATAGATATTTGAGCTTGTACTCCCATTACCAATTAGATTATATCCACCCTAAAGATGAAAGGATTCATGAGGGCTTGGAATGAAGTCAATAGTGTTTTGAAAACTATTATGAAATAAAAACTATTGTTTATCATTTCTCTAGTTTTAGACGAAAACATCAATAGATACTTAAATTATATTTATTAACTCAGAATTTGAAGTAATATGCTACACATATTAAGATTCTCTCATCATCCTAGAAGGAATAAAGGATCCTCTCATTTATAATATAAATATTCTTATAAAAATAAAATAAAAACGTAGACATAATAATCCTCCTTGTCTATCTTTATATGCCTTGAGAAGACAAGTGTTGAGCTTTATTCTCATATGTATTATATATATGTATATAATAATTTTGAAGGTCAATTTACATACTATTAAATTTCTAATAAAATTTTAAACTCTCTCCATGATGAAGTATATGAGAAATTATTGGAAATAAGTCATTTTCTCACTCCTATTACCTCTAATAGCTCTGATGAGAAAATCATATGACTTTCGATGGCTAAAATAATGAGTATTCCTTCATTGACTTACTCTACGAGGTCGAGGAAATTCATTAGATTATTTTAAAAAAGTTATTTATCATGGTTCTTTGACCAATCAACCTCATTTCATTCGAACACCCTAAATTGAAATAACTAACAATCTAATATTATTCCTTCTCTTATTTCTCATAATTATAATGTTTTACTGTCTAGATATCTCTCTTTGGAGGAAGTTAAGGATATTGTCCTTGCTATGAATAGTGAGTCGGTTGTTGGTCCTAAAAGTTTCATGGCTAAGTTTTTTCAAAAAACTTGGCATATTATTTGTACTTATATTTTCACTTCTTTATTGATTTTTTTGAAGGTAATACTATACATAACTTTTTCACTGGTAGTTCTATTATGCTTATTCCTATGAGTAATTCTTGTTCTTCTTGGAATGATTTTAGGCCAATTAATTTGTGCTCCATTTTTGATAATGTTATCTCTAAAATTTTGATGAATTGTTTCCCTTCTTTTGCATAAGATTATTTCTGACTTACAAATGAGTTTTATTTAAGGGCCTTCTATTTTGATAACATTCTTTTGGCTCAAGAATTTTTCCATGATTTGTATATTAAAATAAGAGGGGGGAACATGATTTTGAAACTTGACATTGGTAACGTTTATGATAATATTAATGGGAAATTTCTTTATGAGATTTTTAAGTTATTTGGTTTTTGTTCCCATTTTAATTATCTCACTAAGCTTTGCATTGAAATTCCTTATTTTTCCATCATTATCTACGGTAAAGCTAATGGTTTCTTTAAGGCTTCTCATTGGCTAAGATAAGGGGATCCACTTTCTTCAGTAATCTTTATTATTACTGTAGGGTATTTATCTAGAGGGCTTGCTGATTTACTTCAAAAGGTTCCTAGTATTTATTTTAGAACTTTAGGTGGGTTTCACATTTCTTATTTAGGCTATACTAATGATTTTATTATCTTTATGAATGCTTCTTTAAATAGGATTCAAAGGCTTTTAAATTTCTTCAATCAGTTTGAATCTATTAGTGGCCTAGCTTTGAATAAAAATAAGTGTGTCTTTATTGCTGCTAATAAGGTTTCTTTGGAGCGTATTGGGTGCACTAAGATTTTAACTGGTTTCAGTCATGCTTGCTTAGCTTTATAATATCTTGGTGTTCTGGTTTATAAGGGTAGAAAGGTTTCTTCCCTCTTTGATGATTTAATTTTGGTTGTTCATAACAGACTCCTATCCTGGGATTCTAATTTTTTAAGCTTTGGTCGTGGTTAACTCTTATTAAAAGTGTCCTTTATTTTATTTCTATTTTCAATTTTCAAACCTTGCTGCCCTCTTAGGCATTTTGTAATAAGATTTAGATGATTTTTATTAAGTTTTTTTGGATGGGGACAAGCTCCAATTGTATAACTCATTGGTCTTCTTGGGATAATTATTGTGGCACATTGGCTGAAGGGGCTTTGGGTTAAAAGACTCTGAAGGACCTGGCCTTCAACTTTTCCATAAATTTATGGTATAATTTTCGTGCTAATTTGAGTCTTTGGGCTAAGTTTATGAATGCTAAGTAATGTGGTGCAAATCATCCCACCTTGCGTTGTTATAGTAAAGGTAATTAACTATAAAGTGTGGCATTATCTTTGCAAAGTGAAGTGGTTTGTTGAGCCGAGTATTAGTCGGGGTCTTGATTGTGGTAATTTTTTTTTTGTCTGGAAAGTTGGATGGGTGGTCATTCCATTGACTCTATTTTGAACACTACTATTACTTTTGTCAAAGTATATTATTTTTTTAATGAGTACAGTTGGGATGTTAACAAACTATCTGATGTTCTGTCTAATTTTACTATTAAAAAAATTTTAATGATTCCTTTAAACTTTCATTGTCATGTTGTTTAGATGTGTACTTTATCTAAAGATGGTAAATTTAGATTAAAGGATGCTTGGCATTCTTTTTGTACTAAGTAGGAGGCACGTAAGATTTTTTAAAAGATTTGGCTTAAAAGTATCCCGCCCATGGTTTCCATTTTTTATTTGGCGTACTTTACATAAGTTTATTCCTACTGATGGCATTTTTAATAAACCTGGTTTTATCTTTCCTTCTAAATGTTAATGTTGTTATCATTTGGAAAATATGCATCATGTGTTTGTTTCTAGCCCTTGTTCTATTAAAGATTGTATGTACTTTGATGATATCATGCATTTAAACTCTTTTAAAGCTAAGGCTTCGATCTTCTCTATTCTTAACTCTTGGTTTGACAAGTCTAGATTTCATATAAGGAACGCTATTCCCTATCTTATTTTTTTTGTTTTTATGGTTGGATATGAATAATTTTCACTTCAATGGGGTGGTCATGAATCATAATAGATTTATTGAGAGATTTAAAAATAAGTTGGCAGCCATGTTCTCCGTTAAAACTCTTATGACTAAGAATTTTAATAATTCTACTTTTGTTATGGTGGATTTAAGTATTACATGGTTGGGGGATGTTTCTAGCAATGCCATTAAGATTACCTCATGGATAAAGCCTCTGGTTAATTTTGTTAAGCTTAATGTGGATGCTATTAGAATTAATAATATGGAGGGTGGTGGTTGTATCATCAGAGATGCTAATGTCAAAGGCATTATGGGCTTTGCTAGTCTCTTTTACAACTATGATGGGAAAGATGATATTATATATACGATCCTATATGGGTCGAATCTTTGTTTTTCTCTTTATATCAAAAATATTATGCTTGAGTTTTGTTATCATCATTATTACTAAGTTTCTTATTTAAGCAAGGATATTGTTTGTTCTTCTACTTTGTTTTATATGAGGAGGTAAATGAATCAGTGGTTAAGTATGTTTAATTATACCTTTTCCCTTTTTAAGTTGTAAGGGAATGCTTGGGGTTGGAATGCTTGGGCTCTTGGTATTGCCAAGTGGGTTTATGATTTGGAGTCCTTGGAGAATTTCATTATTCCTAACCTTCCTCTTCATAATAGAGGTCTATTAAATTTGGAACATATTATTTTTCCTTATGTGTTTCATTAATGTTGTTGGGGTTGGTTTTTGTTGGTTTTTGCCTGGTGGTTGCGGGTTTCTTCTTACCATATGGGTTGATTAGTTTCTTTTGGTGGGCTATTTTTTGAGCCTTTTGTTTTGGATTCTGCTTCTCCTTGTAGGGATTCTAATGATGGACTATATGTCTGGCCGCTTTTCTCTCTATTCTCTTGGTTGGTTAGCTTTTGGTTCTATGGTTGGTTTGAGGTGGAGGTTTGGTTGTTGCTCTATTTTTCCTTTTGTGGTTTCCTAGGGGATTTTTACTGGCTTCAGTTTATTTAGTGTTACTAGTTCCCATTGGCTTATGATTTGTTTGAGGGTTTTGCTGCAGTTTGCTGGGAGTTGTCTCGTGCATGGCTGGGTTGGTACAATTTAGTTGGTTGGTCATTTTATTTTGGTTCTGGAATTTTGTTTTAATTTCTTTGATATGTATTGCCCTACGTAGAGTGTTTTTGGTATCTAGTTCTTTTATTGTTATTATTATGGTTATACTCATAGAGGGTTGGTGTTTTTGTTTGGGTACCCTTTTGGTTGGGGGTATTTTATGGATTTTTTTTTTTGCATCCATTATTTCAAGCTTTGCCTTCCATCTACTGTTTGTCTCGTTGGTGATCATGTTGCATGGTATATTGTTATTTTTGTTCTTATTTCTATGGTTATTATTTTGCAGATAGGAGTTGCTGGCTTGGTCCTTGCATTACTTAGAATCCTAGCTGGTTGGCTTTTTGAAATTTTTTTTGCAAGAAAATCTATTGTATTTTACTTATATCCTTCTTTTTTTACATCGCTTTTCTAGTATATTTTGTTTTGTAGTGTCCTTCTTTTGCAGGTGAGTATATTGATCGCATCGCAAATGGGAATCTGTATCGGGTCATTATTTTTTGGATCTTTGATCTTTTTTGGGTTCCCATTCATGTACACAAAAACATGTATCTAGGTTTCATTATACTTTTTTCTAGTACGAACCTTAAGCTCGTGAGCTTTTTTGTTTCTTTTTGTAGCACTTTTTAGGTAGTAGGGAGCTGGAGGTCCCTTTAAGGACCTTGTACTAATTATTTATATTAATGCGTAGGCCCCTTAGTGTGTTCCAAGTAAAACACACTGAGTAGAACCATTTCTGCCTTGTTATATGAATGTGAGATGCAAGGAATAAGCAAGGAGGATGATGGTGGTTTCTTTAAATGGATTAAGAAATTCAAACTCAATTAAAGGGTGGAACTTTTTTGGTGGCATTTAAGTAGGTGTGCTATCCCATTAAATCAGTTTCTCAAATATCACAGGCTTTCTTTTGAAGACTCTTATGCTAGAGGGTGTCTAGAGGTTGAAAACTACGATCACATAGGAGTTCATTGCAAATATCAGGTTGATGTCAGTTCAAAAATTAGAGAATGGGGCTTTGATATTCCAATTTTCTAGTCACTGGATACCTGTTTGGAGGAACTGAGAAGGTTATCATTTTGAAACTCAAGTATGGTTAAACTATATTATGCAGTAGTTTATTTTTGCTGGAAAAATTGCAATGAGGTGAAGCTTGGAAAGGCTGTTGTGTCCAGTTCTTTGGTTACAACTAATGTATTCTCTTTAGCTATGATACAATCTACTCCATATCTAGATAGCAAGGGTGCTAATCTCCCTAGGGAGTTCCACAAAAATGTGGTGCCCTCCACCACTAGATTGAATCATGATTAATGTGGATGCTTCAGCTTTGAGTTCAAATCTTGCTGGCACTGAGGGAGTATTTAGAGACCATAAAGCAAGGCTACTTCTAGCATTTGGGAAGATTAGAATTCATTGGGATGTTGCTCAATTAGAGATGGAGGCAGTTTTAGGAATAAGGGAATTCATTCAAAGTTGAATGCTTGAAAGTAAAGGTGTTATCATTGAAACTGACAATCTCAATATTATTAAATTCATTCAAGATTCTATGAATAAGGAAAAATGGCAATTGGAGGGATGGCTAGGTATGGAGCTCTTCTTCCTTAATGGTTTCAATAAAGTTATTTTTCACCATGTTAATTAAAAATGTAATAAAGTAGCTAATTTTTGTGCTACTTTGGCTTTAGATAGTAGTTTTATCTTTGATACTTTTTCTTTTGGTAACATTTCGTCCTCATTATTGGATTTAACAAAGCACGAATGTTGCCCATTTAACAAGTGTAACTAGTTTCTTTTCTTTCTTTAATACAAATTTGCAATGATAAAAAAAAAAAGGGGGGGGGTGGTGCACCAAGAATTCACGCCCGACCTCCTCTACTTTTAGAGGAAATTTAACAAATTAAGTTCCAAGATAAATTTTTGTAAGACAAATTGGGTTCTTAGATAAGACACAACTAGAGATTTTTCACTCATTTTGCAAGGACTTAATGATCTAAAATTGGGTTTCCTATAGGCACAAGACCTTATAGTTTTCTACCCCACATGATATTGAGAGAAATCTTTTTATTAAGGCTAGTCATAAAACAAATTTGTATAGATATAAGGTATTTGGCATATAGTAGTAATATGAGTTTTGATTTTTTAAGGTTTTACTAACTTGCACTTAAAGCAGATGGTGGAGAGATTGATAATAAAACTAATTAAGATCCCATGTTACTGTAGTACTAGGTCATCATGTTCATTGGCCTACTTAGTAAAACCAGGTTATCAACCCAATGTGATAGAAAGATCATTGTCAGCAGCCATAGGTTGCATCATTTAAGGGTGCCATGTAGACCTAGGGTTAATATTTTTCTAAGAGAATAAATTTAAATCCACCTTAGATAATTAAAGTTTTTATTCCCTATCAATCATATTCTCTTGATTTATATCTTATAGATTTTGTGTTATTGGGGAACATACGAGCTCTGGCCATAACAATAATTTATTAGTGTCATTTAGCGACAAACCATCTTGTTTAGAGGGCCCTAGTCATAACATTTTACTAGAAGTGTCAGGGCCTAAAATTTTACTAGAAGTGTCATTTAGTTAAAAAATTTCCATTTAGAAGACATGTATCAAATCCTTACTAGAAAACTTAATTTGAGAAAGAATCCTAGTAATATTCTTGACCAAATATTAGTTCTTTGTGAGATGAAATGATTTTTAGGTTTATCCACCTTAGCAAACTATTGTAGAGGGTGGATGTTTAAGTTTTAAATACTTTGGATTTTTAAATTTCCTGGATTATTGAGCTTTCATTAGTAATTTTGTGGCATTCAATGTCTGGAATTAACCCCTCTGGTGTATATCTATGTTCAACATGGCCATCATTGAGGAATTAATGAGAAATTTTATTTTATGGATTTAACTTAATCAATCATGTCTACTTATCGATAGAGAATTGAGTTCACCATTGTCTTTATGCCTTGTGAGTTTTTATGATTATAATCCTTTAAGGTCTGGTATGAACATATAGAAAAAAGTATTACTATCGATATCATAATCGTACATTCATTCATTATTTCAAGTTGGTTTGACTCCCATCCTATCAAGGAGAAGGAATGAACTTGAACTGTAATATTTTATTCTATAATTAAATATCTTCATGCCTTTATTGGTAAATTTTCTTGATTATAAGCTTACAAAGACTAATATGAACATTTTAAGGAAAAAACCCAGTCAAAGTCACAATTGTATATATATTTAATTATTCAAGTTGTGTTGACTCCGACCCCAATAACAAAAAAGGATTGAGCTTAAACTTAAGTTCATTTCTTATCCTACGTAGTATCCTCTAATGTCATATGTGTAAATAAAACTTGCTCGTTAGGTCCCATTTGGATATTTACTTGGCAACTTTATAAATATATATTTAACCATATCAACTATATCTAATTGCTAACAATGGATCGAGTTTGAACTTAGGTTTATCAATTGGCCTGCGTAATTTCCTTAGGGATCATGTGTTTACCCACAACATACTTGTCGGGGCAAGGCAGGTTTTCTATTGCATATTCATTATTATAGATCATGGCACAAGTCATGTGATTTTTGATAAAAATAATTATTTTTATTTTTATTTACAATTCTATCTCCTAATATATATATATATATATATATATATATATATAATTTGGCTATCATAATTATTAATACATTTCTTATTTGAGCAAGGATATTGTTTGTTCTTCTACTGTGTTTTATATGAGGAGGTAAATGAAACAATGGTTAAGTATGTTTAATTATACCTTTTATTTTCTTAAGTTGTAAGGGAATGCTTGTGCTGTTGGTATTGCCAAGTGGGGTAATGATTTGGAGTCCATGGAGAATTTCATTATTCCTAACCTTCCTCGTCATATTAGAGGTCTGTTAAATTTTGATGAGATTAGTTTTTCTTATGTGTTTCCTTAATGCTATTAGTGTTGGTTTTTGTTTGTTGTTTCCTGGTGGTTGCAGGTTTCTTTTTACCATCTGGGTTGGTTTGTTTTTTTTGGTGGGATATTTGCTGAGCCTTTTGGTTTGGATTCTGCTTCTCTATGTAGGGATTCTAATGGTGCACTCTATGTCTGGCCACTTTTTTCTCTATTCTCTTGGTTGGTTAGCTTTTGGTCTTATGGTTTGTTTGAGGTGGAGGTTTGGTTGTTGCTCTATTTTTCCTTTTGTGGTTTCCTAGGGCCTTTTTACTGGCTTCAGTTTATTTAGTGTTGTTAGTTGCTGTGGGCTTATTATAGTTTGCTGGGTGTTGTCTTGTTCATGGCTGGGTTGGTGCTATTCAGTGGATTGGTCATTCTATTTTGGTTCAGGATTTGTGTTTTAATTGCTTTAATATGTACTGCTCTGCTTAGAGTGTTTTTGGTATCTAGTTCTTGTATTGTTGTTATTATGGTTATACTCTTAGAGGGTTGGTGTTTTTCCTTGGGTACCCTTTTGGCTGGGGGTATTTTTGTGGATTTACCTTTGCCTCCATTATTTCAAGCTTTGCCTTCCATCTACTATTTGTCTCCTTGGTGATCATGTTTGCATGGTATATTGTTATTTGTGTTCATATTTCTATGGTTGTTTGTTTGCAGATAGGAGTTGTTGGCTTAGTCCTTGCATTACTTAGAATCCTAGCGGGTTGGCATTTCAGAATTTTTTGTGCAAGAACATCTATTGTATTTTCCTTATATGCTTCTTTTTTTTTTTATCCCTTTTCTAGTATATTTTGTTTTGTTGTGTCCTACTTTTGCAGGTGAGTATATTGATCGCATCTGAAAAGGGAAACTGTATAGGGTGATTGTTTTTTGGATCTTAAATCTTTTTTGGGTGCCCATTCTTGTGCACCATAGCATGTATCTAGGTTTCATTATACTTTTGCTAGTAGAAACCTCAAGCTCGTAGGCTTTTTTTATTTCTTTTTGTAGCTCTTTTTGAGTAGTAGGGAGCTGGAGGTCCCTTTAAGGACATTGTACTAATTTTTTATATTAATGCATAGGCCCCTCAGTGGGTTTCAACTAAAACACACTGAGTAGAACAATTTCTGCCTTGTCATATGAATGTATGATGTAAGGAAGAAGCAAGGAGGATGATGGTGGTTTCTTCAAACAGATTAAGAAATTGAAACTCAATTCAAGGGTGGAACTTTTTTGGTGCCGTTTAAGTAGGTGTACTATCCATACAAACCAGTTTCTCAAATATCGCAGGCTTTCTATTGAAGATTCTTGTGCTAGAGGGTGTCAAGAGGTTGAAAACTACGATCACATAGTAGTTCATTACAAATACCTGGTTGATGTCATTTCAAAAAATAGAGATTGGGGCTTTGATATTCCAATTTTCCAATTGCTGGATAGCTATTTGGAGGAACTGAGAAGGTTATCATTTCAAAACTCAAGAATGGATAAACTGTATTGTGCAGCATTTTATCTTTCCTGGAAAAATCGCAATGAGGTGAAGCATGGAAATGCTGCTTTGTCCAGTTCTTTGGTTGCAGCTAATGTATTATCTTTAGCTATGATACAATCTAGTCCATATCTAGATAGCAAGGGTGCTAATCTCCCTAGGGAGTTCAACAAAAATTTGGTACCCTCCACCACTAGATTGAATCAAGATTAATATGGATGCTTTAGTTTGGAGTTCAAATCTTGCTGGCATTGGGGGAGTATTTAGAGACCATAAAGGAAGGCTTCTTCTAGCATTTGGGAAGAATAGAATTCATTGGGATGCTGCTCAATTAGAGGTGGAGGCAGTTTTAGCAACAAGGGAATTCATTCAAAGTTTGATGCTTGAAAGTAAAGGTGTTATCATTGAGAGTGACAATCTAAATATTAGTAAATTCATTCAAGATTCTATGAATAATGGAAAATGGCAATTGGAGGGATGGCTAGGTATGGAGTTCTTCTTCCTTAATGATTTCAATAAAGTCATTTTTCACCATGTTAATAGAGAATGTAATAAAGTAGCTGATTTTTTTTGCTACTTTAGCTTTAGATAGTAGTTTTATCTTTGATAGTTTTTCCTTTGGTAACATTCCATCCTCATTGTTAAATTTAATAAAGTAGGAATGTTACCCATTTATCAAGTGTAATTAGTTTCTTTTCATTCTTTAATGCAAATTTGCAATTGTCAAAAAAAAAAAAAACACACACACAGACACACAGATACTATATATAAATTGTGATTTTATGTGTGTTGTTGTGTGGAGGGTGGGGGGGGCAAGAATTCACGCTCGGCATCCTCTACTTTTAGAGGAAATTTTAAAAATTAAGTTCCAAGATAAATTTTTGTAAGACAAATTGTGTTTTTAGATAAAACACAACTAGAGATTTTTCCCTCATTTTGCAAGGACTTAATGATCTAAAATTGGGTTTTCTATAGGCACAAGACCTTATAGTTTACTACCACACACGATAATGAGAGAAAACTTTTGATTAGGCTAGTCATAAAATAGATTTGTAGAGGTAAAAGGTTTTTGGCATATAGTAGTAGCATGAGTTTTAATTTTTTAAGGTTTTACTAACTTGCAATTAAAGCAGTTGGTTCAGAGATTGATAATAAAATTGATTAAGATCCCATGGTACTGTAGTACCAGGTCATCATATTCATTGGGCTACTTATTAAGAGGAGGTTGTTAACCCAATGTGATAGAAAGATCCTTATCCGTAGCCGTAGGTTGCATCATTTAAGGGTGCCAAGTAGACCTAGGGTTAATATTTTTCTAAGGGAATAAATTTTAATCCACCTTAGATAATTAAGGGTTTTATGCCCTATCAATCATATTCTATTGATTTGTATCTTATAGATTTTGTGTTATTAGGGAGCATACGTGCTCTGGCCATAACAATAATTTATTTGTGACATTTGGCGACAGAGTATCTGGTTTAGAGGGCCCTAGTCATAATATTTTACTAGAAGTGTCATTTAGTTCAAAAATTGCCATTTAGAAGACATGTATCAAATCCTTACTAAAAAACACAATTTGAGAAATAATCCTAGTAATATTCTTGAACAAATATTAGTTCTTTGTGAGCTAAAATAATTTTTAGATTTATCCACCTTAGCAAACAATTATGGAAGGTGGATGTGTTTCTCCTTAAGTTTTTAATGGTTAGTTTAAGTTTTAAATACTTTGGATTTTTGAATTTCATGAAATATTGATCTTTCATTGGTATTTCTATGACATTCAATGTTTGGAATAAACTTCGCAGGTGTATATCTATATTCAACACGGCCATCTTTAAGGAATTAATGAGAAATTGTAATTTATGGATTTAACTCAATCAACCCTGTCTACTAGCCGATAGAGAATTGGGTTCTGCATTGGCTTTATGCCTTTACTTGTGAGTTTTTATGATTATAATCATTTAAGGTCTGGTATGAATATATAGAAAAAAATATTACTTTCGATATCACAATCATACATTCGTTCATTATTTCAAGCTGGGTTGACTCCCATCCTATCAAGAAGAAGGATTGAACTTGAACTGTAATAGTTTTTTCTATAATTAAATAACTTGATGCCTTTAATTGTAAATTTACTTGACTATAAGCTTACAAAGACTAATATGAACATTTTAATGAAAAAGCCCAGTCAAATTCATAATTGTATATGTATTTAATTGTTCAAGTTGTGTTGACTCTGACCCCAATAACATAAAAGGATTGAGCTTAAACTTAAGTTCATTTCTTATGACACGCAGTATCCTCTAATGTCATATGTGTAAATAAAACTTTCTCGTTGGGTCCCACGTGGAGATTTACTGGGCATATTTATAAAAATATATTTAACCCTATCAACTATATCTAATTGCTAACAATGGATTGAGTTTGAACTTGGGTTTATCATTTGGCCTGCGTAATTTCCTTAGGCATCATGTGTTTACCCACAACACAGTCTATTATATATTCATTATTATACCCAGTCCTCCACCTTCACTAACTTCTCCTGCAACTCTAATTATTATACCCAAATGGATCAATTTGATTTCTCCCATACCTCCACCTATCTCTATGAGGTTGAATATGTCAATGATTTTTGTACTTATGCCTCCGTCATTCATTACACCTTGACATTCTCCTTTGGTTTTATAAAGAAATTTAGCTATGACTATGGATATAACTATAGTGGCAATTTTGGACAAGCATATAGGTTATTAGTCCTTGGCTATAGGGGGTGGGGGGTGGGCTTTTTTAATTATTTCCCAAACAGCTCAATTATAAGACATGGTATCCTCATATTAACTATCATTAGAGTCCAGCGCAATTGGATATCTGAAACTAGGTTGCCTAGTGTGAAGTATACGCTGATGCTAATCAACCTAAACCTGCCATCCAACTACTTCCTCAAGATCTTTGTCATTTCCATTAGGATAATAAATGTAGCATCAAATAATGTTTAGTTGAATCCAAAATTTACAAAATAATTAAATATCAAATGAAAGAAACTTTATATGTGTTTATGTAAACCATTAAGATGATCTTAATTTCTTTATATTTAAGGAGTAATGATGACATGAATTGTTGGAGGGTAGAATTTTGTTTATCAGAGGTAGAAAGTCATTTTTTTTGTAGCAGAGCTTATACATAAAAAGAATAAAAACTACTTGTTGTGATGATTTTTATTCAGTATCAGACTATTAGAAAGTAAATTCATCAAATTTTTTTCTTCAACCTAACCCCTTAGGTTCTCATTTTTGCTTCAATTTTCCTTTTTTTTCTAGTCTGTAAATGGAAATATTTAAGACTTGTGAGTTTTTCCAACCTATTGGATCAAAGAACTTCACACCTTAAGCATCGATGCAACTAATAACATATTCCTTAAATATGGGAACATTTAGGTTAATTTAGCTAAACTCACTTATAAATCACTTATGCAACCATAGAACACAAGACCTCTAGTTGATAACTAAAGCTCTGAAACAATAAATCAATGAGATTTACAAAATGACCACCTATGTGATTTACATTTTTAAAATATTAATTAATTTTTTCCTAAATAATACACCCCCCGCAAAAAACAAATTATAATGACTTTGACACTATCTGTATACATCATGTATGTGCATGTTCATCCATATTTATTATACAATTATCAAACCTATGTTCATCCTTAAAAAAATTGTTCTAATCTCCAGCTCAGGCTTTAGTTAGTGGGGCTAAAGGCATTGACAATCAATCCTTTCCAAATGGTCCAAATGGTGCTTTGCAATGATACAATTTTATATGTTCCAAACATGTTAAGCTTTTATAATAAAATAAAAGGGCAAATTTAGGGGCATAAGCAGACTAATGCTCTTACATGAAACATATACATAAAAAGAATAAAGAATACTAGTTGAGATGATTTTTATTTAGTATCAGACTCTTACAAAGTAAAATTATCAAATATTTTTCTTCTATTTAACACCTTTGGTTCTCATTTTGGCTACAATTTTCATTTTTATTATGGTCAGTAAATGGAAACATTTATGGCTTCTGAGTTTTGCCTACCCTTTGGATCATACAACGTAAATCCTTAAAGTTTTCATACAACTAATCTTGTATAACTTAAATATGGGGACATTTAGGCTAATTTAGGTATACTCACGTGCATATCACTTACGCAACATTAGAGCACAAGTCCTCTGGTTTATAAACAAAGCTCCCTAACAATGATCATTGAGAGTTGCGTAACGATCAATTATTTGATTAACATTTTTGTAATATAAAAGAACTTTTTTCCTAAATAATATACCCCCTACATGAAAATAATTATGACTCGTTCATTATCTGCATGCATCATTCACATGTATGTTCATCCATAATTATTATACAATTCTTAAAACCTATGTTTATCCTTAAAAAAAAATTTCTAATCTCCAGCTCAGGCTTCAGTGAGAGGGGCCAAAGGAATCAACAATAAAGCCTTTTCCAAAGTGTCATAATAAAATTTTACACTTCATCTAAACTGATATAATTTTATAGTAAAATAAAAGGGAGAATTAATGGGGCATGAGCAGACTAATTCTCTAACTTGAAATAATTTTTAAGTTTTTATATATCATATAATTTCAATTATGTAAATAAAAATTTTATTAAAAAATTTAATTATTGAACCCTCTAAAATTGTAGAATTTATAGATTTGAATAACTATGAAGAAAGTTTTTAAAATATTTAATTTATCTATTCAATTAAAAAGAAAATAACTCTTCCACTTTTCATGAGCAACTTTATATCACCAACAAACTCTCTATGATATTGATTTGGAGCAACTTTATGATATCATGGCACTTTCTTCATTATGTCATGGATGTCTTCTCATTGAAGTCTACTAGAACTAAAGACCTTTGAGGACACGGAGGTTAAACCAGACAAATAAGTGAGTCTTTTTTTTTGTAGGATGAAAAAAGGTGCTAGGTGAAAAGGTTGGAGTGGCTTTACCCTTAGAGATAGGATACGAAATGAGCATATACGTGAAAAGGTTGGAGTAGCTCCAGTAGAAGATAAGATTAGATAGAGTCGCCTTAGATGATTTGGTCACATAAGATGGCGGCCTTTCGATGACCCGGTTAGCAGAGTAGAGGTATTAGATTTGAATTATGTTAAGAAAGGTAGGGGTAGACCTAAAAAGACTTGGTTAGAAAATATTAGGAATGTCCTTTCTTTATTAGGTTTAAACGAGAATTTGAGTTTTAATAGAACACATTGGAGAAAAGGGATTCATGTAGCCGACCCCACGTAGTGGGATAAAGGCTTGATGTTTTTGTTGTTGTTGTTGAAAAAAGGTGCTAGGTCTTAGTGGGCACAATTGCTTCAATTGAGATAGAGTGAAAGGAAATGATGGATTTTGAGTTGGAATAAGATGAGTCAGCATTGGAGGGCTTATTTTCTTCGGAGTAATTTTGAGCAAATAATTTACCTGAAATATCAGCATTGTGGGCAAGGAGCTCATTTTGAAAGTCAATATATAGAATAATTCTATAGGTTGGTGCATGGAACAATCTCAATGAATCCCATATTTAAATCATTGCAAGATATATTGTGCGCCTAAATAACATCATATACAACAAATTGGAGTGTGGTCATTATATCAGGTTATTATGGAGATGATGTAGAAGATATATAGATACTAATTCTATTTAAAGATTCATTAAACTACGGTAACAACAATTATATTTTTCCTTGATATTATCATCTTCTAAGAGGTTTAGAATAACTTATGTTGGATTTGATTTGGATAAGAGTGAGACGGCAGATGGATTGGATTCTTCTTTTATTTAATTATTTATTTTTTTGAAGAAAGCAAAATGCATTAAAAAATAAATAAAACCAGAGCACCTAATTACAAACTATTGAGAGTAAACCAACCTATCACTTTCTTCCTTCACAAGTTGAATAAAAGAAGGAGAAAGTTTACTTTCACAAAACAAGTCCCAAATAAAATCATAAGAAAAAGCTAAGTTAGCATAATAATCAGTTAACTTATTACAATTCCGATCAACATAATGAAAAATTACATTGTTCCAACAATTTAAAAAAATAAATCTTCATCTTCAATGCTTCCACCTAATTTCTTCTATTTGTTGTACAACTTGGGAAGAAACTGGATCACATTTTTACTATCTCCCTCAATAATAATATCTTTAGCATCATGTTAACTTCCATTCAACACCTCCTTCAAAGAACTGAAAGCCAAAAGCTCCAATTATGCTATGTCCCAATGAACACCATAAATGCCAAATGCTAACAAAAACCTTCCTTTAGTGTCCCAAACAATGCCACAAATTCTTGCCCCATAATTAATATTAAGTGCAACATCAATGTTTATTTTATACCACTTGGGAGGAGGAGGATGCCAAAATTAAAAAAATAGTCCATAAGACTGATTGGCATCCCAGTGATCCAAGAGGATTTTAATCTGTCTAGCCATACTTATAAAACTAAGAACATTAACAGCAATCAATGCTTTACTATCCTCCACCTTTTCATGCTTCACCATATTTCTATTGTTCCAGGATAACCATAACAGATAGAAGTATATCCTAACCACCAGCGGGTTAATTCGAACCAATAATTCCATCTCATACAAATATTCCTGAAATGAATTGAATTTTAGAATCCTTGCCAAATTCACCTCATCACAACATTGAAAGGGTAAATGTGGCATTCTTATCCATATCGGAGAGGTCAGACCCTTCAAAGATGAAGGAGAAAAATACAAAATGTGGCATTTTTCCATATCAGCTATATGCCCATTCACAAACCACGGGCCACCTGAAAGAATAGCTTCGACTATCTCATGTGAATTGAAAGAATATTAAAACCAACCCCTTCCAAAAGAAGTAAAATGAAATTGTGCAAATTGACTCCATTTCCTCCTCACTTCCCACGCCACCATATGGGATGGTAATTCCTTTCCAAATACCTTAATTACTAATGAATTCAACAAATTGTTTGAATTAAATATCTCATTCTCTTCACTCATCTTAACACCCTTTCCATCTTCTAACAAAAGCATATCTGCAGCCTTAAAGTTCAGTTTGATACATGGCTTTTTACTCTGGGGATTAACATTAACCCCATTAATTTCTCTAGTAGCCATTTTGCCAGTCACCTTATCTACTTTTGCATCCTTCTTCTCGCCCACTATAGAATCATTCCCATAAAATTTTTTGTTAACAAAAATTGGTGCATTCACATTTACCACACTAAGTCCAGGGATTGCATTTGAATTCCCAATTTTTTTAACTAAAATTTTCATCTCTGAGGATGAATCAGAAGGATCATTCAAGTTCAAATCTAAAAAAGGGATAACATGCTTCTTATATTGCTACTTGTATTGCTTCAGATTCACCTTGAATGCTTTTATTGGTTCATATTTTATTCTGAAAGATTCTTTATCTACTAGACTTGTAATTTTTAGTTTCTTATAATATATTGGAAGTTGGAGCTCTTTTGATTATGCTTTTTCTTTAAAAAAACATATAATTTATATTGTGAAAATTTTAGAATCATTCTTAATTTTTATTACCAAAGAAAGCATATCAATAATTTGGAAGGGACAAAACACATTTAAAAGAACATTTTAGTTGATAGGAAAACATTACTAGAAAAAAGTTTCTTTCTGGCTAAATTTATAACAGATTAGAACTCAACAGAAATAGTGATGGGACTACCGACGGATTTAATGATGAAAACTCCACGGTGTTTTTCATTATATTTTTCAATATATAAAGACCCACACTTCCTCTACCAGATTATGTTAGTAGTATTAAAAGCTCGAGATTTAGCTTGGAGAGGATGATGAATGAAATGTTGAAGGATTTGGCTTTATTTGGTTATGCTCAAGCAAGAAAGGAAGGCATATTATTCCAAAGACTGAATAAGCCTGACTTTGCCATTGAAATTTTCTCCCACTCATAGGATTAATTTATCTCTTTCTAACCAAATTTATCTCATGATTTGATCTTCCATGGGTGTGAAAAATATAATTAATTAAATAAAAATTGGTAATAATTATAAAAGTTTGTCTATCATCTCAGATTAGTAATTAATTCTAGTTACTTCTTTTATGAGGTTGCATGCATAATATATTTATTTTTGCAAATTCAAAAAATGATTGGAGAATAATGGCATCATATGATAAGTTCTATCTTGAAGATCAATAAAATGACAATTGTCAGGTATTACATTATAATTATTAAACAAGACAACCATTAAGTCCGTGCTATAACCATCAAACATATAAGGATTCTAAAATTCAAAACCTAATTAACTCATGGTCAATCCATACGAGGCTTATATAGAAAATACAACTCAAATGGAAAATAAAATATTTATTAAATTGGTAGCTTTATATAATTTTTTGTTTTATAATAAATGGAAAAATTAGTATCATGTTCTATAATTATTTCTTGGTTTCGTATATAAACTAGAGATAGATATAGATTAAGTGCTATTAATTTTCAACATAGTAAGCTTAAATGATTTGTTTTCTTTCCAAATTCCATGGAGGACTATTTATCATTAATGTTATTGGCTAACATTAGTTTTGTTATAAAAATTGGTTTAATTTTAAAAATTAAGATAATTGGGAAATATATAAAGTGGCTCGTAAGGATGCTAAGAAAGCAATATACGATTCAAAGGAATTAGCTTTTAGTGATTTATATAATAGATTAGATACTAAGGAGGGAGAAAGATATATGTATAAGTTAGCCAAACAAAGAGATAGGAGAGGTAAGGATTTAGTTCAAGTGAAGTGTATTAAGGATGAAGATCAAAAAATACTTTTCTTAGAAGATGATATTCAACAAAGGTGGATGAGATATTTTTCTAAACTTTTTAGTGAAGATTGTGAAAATAAGATTGATTATAGTGACCTAAGCACCCTAATTGAGAATAAAGATTTCTTTTTTTATCAGTGTATTAGTAAAACTGAAGTTAAAGAGGCTTTAAAGAATATGATGGGTGGAAAAGTTGTTGGACCTGATGATATTCCAATAGAGGTGTGGAAATGCTTAGGAAATGAAGGAATTTCTTGGCTTTCTAAATTTTTTAATACTATTTTGAAGACTAAAAAGATGCCAGATGAGTGGAGAATAAGTGTGTTAATTACTATTTTTAAGAATAAAGGTAATGCACAAGATTGTGTAAATTATAGAGGTATTAAGTTAATGTATCATACTTTAAGAATATGGGAGCGAGTTATGGAGCATAGGTTGCAATGTGATACTAATGTTTCTCAAAATCAATTTGGATTCGTTCCGGGTTGGTCGACTATGGAAGCCATACATTTATTAAGAGGTTTGATGGAGAAATATAGAGAAAATAAGGAGAATCTACATATGATATTTATTGATTTAGAAAAAGCATATGATAAAGTTCCAAGAGAAGTGATATGGAGAGTTCTTGAAAAGAAAGGAGTCAATAATGCTTATATTTAAATCATTAAAGATATGTATGCAGGAGCTATTACTTGTGTTCAAACACAAGGTGGATTGATCAAGTTTTTCCCTATTTTAGTTGGGTTACATCAAGGATCAGCCTTAAGCCCATATCTTTTTGCTTTAGTCATGGATGTTCTCACTAGACATTTGCAAGACGATATACCTTGGTGTATGCTTTTTGCTGATGATATTCTTCTTGTTGATAAGACTAGACATGGAGTTGAAGGTAAACTTAAATTATGGAGGTCAACCTTAGAGTCTAAAGGTTTTCACTTGAGTAGATCTAAAATGAAATATATGGAGGGTAATTTTAGTAGTAGTAGACCTAGTGAGGGGATCATGACTTTGGGCGATCAAGTCATTCATAAGATTACACATTTTAGATATCTTGGATCTATTGTTTAGAGTGATGGTGAAATAGATGGGGATATTATCAGCAGAATTCAAGTTGGATGGTTGAAGTGGAGGAATACATTGGGCTTGTTATGTGATAGAAATGAATCCCTCAAACTTAAGGGAAAATTCTATAAGATGGTAGTGAGGTATGACCTGCTTTACGGTGCCGAATGTTGGCCATTAAAAGAGAAGCATAATACTAAGTTACGTGTGGCAGAGATGAGAATGCTTAGGTGGATGAGTGCCTTTACCCTTAGAGATAGGATACAAAATACGCATATACATGAAAAGGTTGGAGTCTCTCCAGTAGAAGATAAGATTAGAGAGAGTCACCTTAGATGGTTTGGTCACTTAAAATGGCAGCCTTCTGATGACACGGTTAGGAGAGTATAGGTATTAGATTTGGCTTACGTTAAGAAAGGTAGGGGTAGACCTAAAAAGACTTGGTTAGAAAATATTTTGAATGACCTTTCTTTATTAAATTTAAACGAGAGTTTGACTTTTGATAGGACACAATGGAGAAAAAGGATTCATGTAGCCGACCCCACGTAGGGGGATAAAGGCTTGATGTTGTTGTTCTTGTTGTTAGGAATGACCTCTCTTTATTAGATTTAAACAAGAATTTGACCTTTAATAGGACATAATGGAGAACAAGGATTTATGTAGCCGAGCTCACGTAGTGAAATAATGGCTTGATGTTGTTATTGTTGTTGGTCTAAGTTCTTTTGTGATTTTTTTTTCTTTATGATGTTTTCCTGATCATCACACATAAACCAAAAAATTTCACATCATAATATGCAATGACACATCATATTGTATGATATTCCTAAATTATCACGTAACCTCTCACAAAAAATCTAATGAATCAAATTAATCAATTATTGGAAGTCGTAATACATAATATATGTGGCACTAGGCATTGGACAAACTAATTTTGGCTTGTATGATATTAAATACTAGATTATACTGTATGAACACATATTTATACAGAATAATTTGACCATTTAATGATCGTCCAAGTTGACTCCTATGGACAACCATCTTTATGCTGATCATCCAATATAATTCTAATCAAAATATATGATAAGACTACCTTTTTTGACTGATCGTATTGGACGAATTTAATACATTCGATCGTACGTTAATTTATGAAATTGCACTATTTATGATTCTAATGAATTTTTTATTCTTGTATTACTTTTTTTATTTTATATATTTTTTGATCTAATATTCAGTTTGTCTTTAGCTAATAGCTGTAGTGGAATCAACTCGTTACTGTGAAACCTAGTTGTTTGTTTACTATTGTTGCATATGAATATGATCATTTTTTTAGCTAACTTAAAAAGTTGTTCTAATTTTGATAATGATTTGCCATTTACAAAAGAGGAGCTGTTGAGAGAATGGGCTTGTATGTTATAACCTGAATTGAGAAAGGAATCTTTTTTTTTTTTTAATTTTAGTTGATTTAAAAAATTAACAATAATAGATTTCTTTTATGTTGAAATGGTCAATTCTTTTGTTTCAATCATTTGTTATAGAGTAATGTGTAATTTGGTGGAAAATATTTGATTATTTAGATATAATTTCTTAATTACAATTAATCATTATTACTTGCCAACTGTGGCAATACTAAAAAGTCTTTTGACTCATTCCTCTATTAATTGTATAAGCACATACTTACAAAGTAGAAGAAGGAAGAAATCTTATTATTATTTAGTTCAATAGGGCCTCTGTCAAGAGTAAAGTTTTATAACATTGTGCCTCATTTTATTGGCTGATTTCCTTCGTAAGAATTTTTCAACGCTAGCTTGGATAATTTCTTCTAAGATTGATTCAAGTAAAATGCCAATTCTTTGAATTATAGTATTTGATAATTTAATTAGCCCTGGCTCTCTTCAGTTTATTTTGTAATGCGTTATATTATGTATATCCTTTTGATTACTATAATTTTAACTTAGCTATTCTTTTAATGAAAATACACTACCTTATAAGTTTATAGTTTTTTAGCTAACTAATAGTGCACAATCCGCCAGTTCTCTATAATATGTTCTTTTGTCACTTGCATAAAGGAATAACTCATTTCTTGATTAATGACCTTTTGATTTAAAATAGTAAGAAGATCATTTTTTATCCACTCTATTGATCGATGTTAAGAAAATTTATGATATTTATAACTATATATTCTCTTTTTCAGATTATTTTGCACTTATTTAATTTTATCAAATTTAAAAAATTATATTATTTTTTACTAATATAATAAAAAATTAGAATTTCTTATAAGGATAAAATTAATAATTTTGTCTTTTTATCAAAGAAAATATAATTTAAATATTCATAATATGAATTTTTATATTTAGTTTTTTATTTACATCCACTTAATCTACATTGAATAAAACTAATTTTGTAAAATCTTTGCTACAATTTGTTCATTTAAGTGTTTTTTGAAATGTTTTCATATTACAAAAATGCATCAGATTTCTATCTATGTGACGAATCTATTTTTGTTAACTGTGCTAATTGCCTTAACTATTTCTATTTACAATTAACCTTTTCCCACATAAATAGCCACTTTTATTTTATGTGAAATTTCCATTCAGTAGATTGTGTTGGCAAAGTAGCCCATATAGAATCTACTAAGAAGAAAGAGAAAATACAGCAAAAAAATTAAGGATTAAATTTTGAAAATTTTTAAATAAAAAATTATAAAAATAGAAAAATTTAATGTCGATGATATTTTCTTTATTCCTTATGTCGTTATTTACATGTAATAGATACATAGAAAAAATAAACGATCCAAGTGGCATAACACTGCAAGTTAAAAATGAGAAACAAGAACCAAAACTATCCGTAAGGGTGAGAAAATTGGTTGACGGATCAATAATGCCCTCGTCAAGAGGCAATGCAGCATGGCTGGGATGACAGTGGAAGGTGGCAATGGAAACGTGGGTGGGATAGTGCCACTACGATATCAGCAACTTGGGAAGCATGTTGTTAGGTTTGAGGTGGTGACATGACCATGCAATAATAAGAGTGATGTGAGTGACATGATTATGTAGTGAGTGACACATGATAATGTAGTGACTGAGTGATGAGACAAGTCACTCAAGATTAAAAACGGGCCAATCTGTGTTTATCTCGAGTTTTTGGGAAAACTCAAACCTAACCCAATTTTACATATGGGACAAAATTATAAACATGAACCTGAACCGTATAAAAAATGGATTAGCCCAAACTAAAAATATTTTGAGTCGGGTTCAAGACGGGTTTTTGGTCGTGTAAAATTTTGACAAGCCATAATATCCAGCCCTATTTGTAACATTACTACACTAGGTTTAGAGTGCCATAAGACTCCAATTTAAGCCTTTAGTGTGGCAAAATTTATAATAGCGTCGACATCTAGCACATTATGTTGCTCCGCTCTCTGTCTATCTCCAACTCGAATATACAACACCACATCACAATATGTGAAAGAAAAAAAAATGGGTATAAAACACTAGAACCCAAGCACATAGATAAAAATTTAATCTATTTGTTAGTTGCATTTTGTATTTTATTAAATATATTACACATTTTTTAAATTAATTATTGGATATAAATTCCATTAATTAATTAACAATTATGCTATGCCTGAAGCTAAATTCTGACTTAGAATACTATAAAATTTTTTGGTTTCTTTTTTTTTTTTCTTTAAAAAATAATAAGTTATGTCATGAGAAAGCTAAAAGCATATTCTAACTTTTTAACACTCATCATTAGCTTTTAGATTTTTACTTAATCAAACATAGGGCCAAATGTAATGGCCGACACCTTTTACAAAATTTGGATTACAAAAATGCAATTAATTTATATCTTCAAATCAAACTTAAACTTAAGAAAAAATTAGCAATTTTGTATTATAGAACAAGTTGAATAAATAGACACTTGTTTCCTTCTTTATAGGCCAAAACCCTCATTTGATCTCTTCTCCAACAACCTAATCTTCCCTTAAGCTCATTTGATAGATATAACAAGCTCAAAAGTGAAAAAAAGAAAAAAAAAACTCAATAATTGCATTAATTAGCTTTTCAAATTGTAACAGGCACAAGCCCTTCAAAGCTAAATGTGGTCCACCAGCATGGCCCATGATCATCTTGGACACGCCAGTACAAACCATCACATGAGGATTTCTTCCATCAGGATCAAGCCCGGGTTGACTACGTCAATCACCAAGCTGCCAACACCACAGCCCACCTCAACCTTATTGGCCGCTCTCTTTTTGCAGGAGTTCCAACAAGTTTTGGTAGTTATCTTGGTTTATTAAGCTATATCATCAAAATAGGCCTTGAAACCCCTACCAAGGATTTTACAGTTATGTTTTACACTGGTAGTGATCTCACTTGGACCCAATGTGTCCCTTGCATTAATTGTTATAACCAAAAAAATCCATTTTATGACCCAACACAATCATCCACCTTCACCACCATCGAATGCATATCTGATTATTGTACCCAACTCCCTTTATTTCGTTTCTCTTCTACCTTCACATGTCTTTACGAGGTAAGATATGCTGACCATAGTATTACTAAAGGATCCCTCATTAATGACACCTTAAAATTCTCTAATGATAATATACCAAATTTCCACTTTGGCTGTGGAGATAATAACACTGGATTTCATGGAGACATAGATGGGTTCTTAGGCCTTGGTCGTGGGTCCCTTTCAATTATTTCTCAAGCATCTAATATGTATAACAATATATTCTCATATTGTTTACCATCAAGAATTGACAAAGTTGGATATCTCGAACTAGGTAGCCCAGCTCTTGGTGTGAAGTACACACCAATGGTAACAAACCCAAAAATGCCATCCTTCTACTTCCTTAATCTCACTGCCATATTTATTTGGGGTGAAAGGATTGACCTTTCACCCACTATATTCAGTAGCCCAGGAACTATTTTGGACTCTGGCACAACATTTACTCGCTTGCCACCCACTACCTACTTTGCCCTACGTAGTATTTTTCGAAAAAAATGGTCGATTACCCAATGGCACCTCCATAATTTAAATTTGACACATGTTATAACCTTACTGGCTTCGAGGAGGTGTTGATTCCAGATATTTCTTTTGTCTATGAAGGCAAAGTTATAGCTAACTTGGATATCTTAGGGACAATTTTTCATGCCACTAAATATCAATGGTGTTTATCAATCATTGGAAATAGTGATGATAGTGAGATTGTGGTTATTGGTAGTATGCAGCAATGCAGGTTCAACATAGTATATGATATGGGGAACTCACAAATCGGCTTTGGGTCTAATGGTTGTAGCTAGTGATGGATCAATTGAGATTATTGAGTTAAATGTAATGTGTTTGTGTTGCTATAATGAATAAGTTTCATTATATTGGTCATAAAATTAGGGCATATGGGGCAATAAATATGGTCATAAAAGGTTCAATTGTATCAAAATTTTATGAAATCATTAAATATCAAATGAAGGAAACTTTATATGAGTTTATAAAAACCATTATAATAATATTATTTTCTTTATAACTAAGGGAGAATGATGATATTATTTATTGGAGGATAAAATTTTTATTATCAAAGGTAAATTGTCATCTTTCTTTATAAAGAGCTTATACCTAAAAAATAATGATGATTGCTTATTATGATGATTTATGTTCAGTGTAATACCTTTACAAAGTAAAATCATCAATTATTTTTTTTAACATGAACTTTTTTATTCTCATTTTGTCCTCAATTTTATTATTGGTTCTATCTAGTAAATGGAAGCATTTATGTCTTATCAGTTTAGCCAGCCCATTGATTAATAGAACTTAGCACCTTAAAGCTTTGACGTGACCAGTCCAAAAAGCCTCAAACATGGCTACATTTAGCTCTCTCATACTAATCACTTACATAACCTTAGAAGACACGGCTTCTAGTTGATAGCCAAATCTCCCAACCAACAGATTAACGAGTGTCTCATAATGACCAATTTTGTGATTTACTTTTTATAATTTTAAAGAA
>NW_021586163.1:0-338 GCF_001605985.2 Dendrobium catenatum
TCCAAACCCCATCGAAACCAGAATGGCAACCCCCAGCAGTCCAACAATGGACCCTAAAGGAAGGAGAGCACAAATGGGATAAAATCTCAGCAACAAGGACATTCCAATTATAGCTCAAGTCTAAATCCATCCAGACCACAGCTATACTGGAGAGACCCGAAGGATGCAGACATAAGAGAAAGTATAATACCCTGACAATCACAGCCAAATAACAAGATGAAATGCCAAATAAGGCAATAAAAGAAATAGAAAAAAAGGCCCCAACTAAACCATAAAGCGCAAGAGAGAAAATAAGAGTAAGGAACCAGAAAGGGAAACCATTCTCAACTAACCGATTG
>NW_021586164.1:0-292 GCF_001605985.2 Dendrobium catenatum
CCGTAACCTATCGTTGACTTTCAATTTTAAATTTTAATAACATTCATTCACTTCAAACCAAACAAAAAAATCATTCACTTCAATTTATTTAAAGTTTATATTAAACCAAACAACTCCAAAATATTTCTTTTATATTACAGTCATTTCTTAGCCAACAAACAACCATAAATTACTTCAATAATTTGGTGTGGGCCCACACATTATTAGTGTTGATCTAATTTTTGCATAAAAATATTAAATTTAAAATAATTTTTGGAGCATTTAACAATTTTATCTATAATAATTCAAAAGC
>NW_021586165.1:0-419 GCF_001605985.2 Dendrobium catenatum
TAAGATCCCATATTCATTTAGACCCTATGATCTACCTAGGCCCTAGATTTATCCAGATCCTAGGATCTACCTAGACCCTAGAATCCTTCTAGAACCCAAAACCTAGGATCAACTAAGACCCAAGTATTCCTCCAGACCAATCCAGACCTTATGATCTATCTAGGTCCTAGGATTCTTCAAGACCCCAAACCCTAAGACTTCTTAAACTCTAGAATCCTCCTAGGTTCTACGCCTTAGGATTCTTCCATACTCCATGCCATTAAACCTACCTTGACTCTAGGATCAATCCAAATTTTAAATTAATCTAGATCAAAATTAATCCAAATCTCAAAGCCATATAGGTTTCAAACCTATTTAATCTTTAATTCAATCCTGAGCTTCAATCAACCCAGACATAGTCACTTCTGAATCTTATCCAT
>NW_021586166.1:0-381 GCF_001605985.2 Dendrobium catenatum
TAGGAATGACCTTTCTTTATTAGATTTAAATGAGAACTGGACTTTTAATAGGACACAATGGAGAAAAAGGGTTCATGTAGCCGACCCCACATAGTGGGATAAAGGCTTGATGTTGTTGTTGTTATTGTTGCATTGGCTAGCAAGTTGTCGTATTCACATGTATGTATTTCACTATCATTCATGGACACTCGTAAGTCTCTTATAGCTGCTTGTAAAAGGACCATTGTATGTATTTGCAAGATAACTAACATTTCTTGTAGGGAGGATGTTATGTTGTCCATAATCCATCACTACTTTTAAGCAAGTTAAGTTTGTTAGTATCTTAGTATCCTTGGAAGTAACTCGTAGCTTCCATGATAAGTTTGCTCGTCACCATGTGCT
>NW_021586167.1:0-307 GCF_001605985.2 Dendrobium catenatum
AAATCTCCTACGATAATCCCTGCACCGCCTGTTGATTGAGAAGGCGATACAGGAGGCCAATGGTGGAGGATCCGCCTTCCTACAAACAAATGCAACCCAACAAACCCACCTGAGATTGGTGAAAGGTGGAAATGGCAAAGTTGACGATGGCTCCCCTACGAATACTCCTAGGAACTCGTAGTGGATACAGCGGTCTCCTACAAATGCATATGAATACTTATGGATAACAACAGTGCATTGTATAACGAATCACTATGGACACAAGTACAAATATCACCTATGATAGTAATAGTTAAAATCTGCAGGT
>NW_021586168.1:0-235 GCF_001605985.2 Dendrobium catenatum
TCATCCTGGATGATCATGGGGTCGGCCAAGATGATATATTCAAAAACCCTTAGTTGCTCCTGGACGATAAATATCGGCCAGCATAAATTCAGGGCAATGTTCTAGCCGATCATGATCAGACAGCTCGAATTCGGGGCGATGCACTGGACGATTTTCTTCATATTTGAACTGATCGTCCAAGACGATCGTGAGATCAGCCGGGACGATCAAGCCAAATTTAAATCATCCAGTTCAT
>NW_021586169.1:0-241 GCF_001605985.2 Dendrobium catenatum
GAAATCGTACGAAAATCGGGCAGAGTAACGGCAGTCGTTCAAATTTACACAAAAATCCTGCAAAAAGGCACAATTCCAAATTCTTCCAAATTACAGCAGAATATCCACGACATCAATACAAGACTATTATTCTATAGAAACCAAATCAAATCACGTCCTGATATTTTTTTATTCGATAAAAATCGCGTAGAATCAATTCCGACCGGTAAAATCATCGCAGAAAACACTCAAATCGTGTACA
>NW_021586170.1:0-204 GCF_001605985.2 Dendrobium catenatum
ACACCACAATCCAACAAGTCATTACAAATTTTACCTCCACAACCATCATATTTTCCCAACACAACATCGTCAACCATAGAATTAGTGCCTTTAACATCACTACCACTTGTACTTTCATCATTCCCACCATCATCCACCTTGTCCACATCCTCCACATCAAATACATGAAATTTGTTTATAGCCACTAGTAAAAATGAAATAGCC
>NW_021586171.1:0-303 GCF_001605985.2 Dendrobium catenatum
CTGCTGAAGGTCCGACGTTCTGCTGAAGGCCCAACATTCTGCTCAAGGCCCGACGTTCTGCTGAAGGCCCAACGTTCTGCTCAAGGCCTGACGTTCTGCTCAAGGCCTGACGTTCTGCTGAAGACCCAACGTTCTGCTCAAGGCCCGACGTTCAGGCCCGACATTCTGCTCAAGGTCCGGCGTTCTGCTTAAGGCCAGACTACAAACTAACACCCGAACTTTTAGGTGACGTCAGGGTACTACCAAGTGACACCGGGTCTAACGCTAGACTTCTATCAAATAATTGCTAATTGTAATCTGATC
>NW_021586172.1:0-292 GCF_001605985.2 Dendrobium catenatum
TTCCTGGTGGTGTTGTCTCCAAGAGTAACCTTGCCTCTAGTCCTGGACTCTAGTTCAACAAACTGGCTAGCATCACCAGTCATATGTCGAGAGCATCCACTATCCAGGTACCACATACTCTCACAAGGTCTTTTATGAGAGCCCTCCTGCAAGATTATCAAATGTTAGATTTAGGAACCCAAGCAGGTTTGGGTTCCTTCTTATGAAAAGAAGAATGCAATGCATGTGTGGTATGCTGTGGATCATACATTTTAGGTCTCCACACCCAATGTGTACTATGATGAATCGTGCA
>NW_021586173.1:0-821 GCF_001605985.2 Dendrobium catenatum
ATGGACCTTTTCTTATAAGAAATGAAGAGTTATATTGAATAAAAATATATATAATTATGTCTACTTTGTTATATAAAATGGTGAATTATGATGTTAACAATAATATTGTCAAAAACATAAGTAGAAATATTAGCAATGTTTTATTTGTCATGGAAAAAGTGACATTCAAAATCACTAATTTTGTGAAATGACTGCTTCGTTTGGGACTACTTTCTCACTGCTTTTTAAAGAAGCATTTTAATATAAAATTAAAGTATAAAGTTATTTTAAGAGAGATTGAAAAAGCCGGCCCAAACGAAGTTGAAGAAGAGTGAGTTCATTATCAACATCATAATTATCATAATAATCTTTTGATAAAATTTTGATGTTGGGTTTATGATGTTTCTACTTCCATTCCTATTTGAAAAATAAAGCATTTCCAATAAGTACAAGTTTCTTACCATAAAGATCTATTTCTCTATGTAATTATTGATGTTCATATAAGAATATAAAGTTAATCATGTCACATCATAGATTTTTTTTTTTATATGTTTGATTCAATAATGAAATTTAAAATTTCAATATGTTTAAAACCTCCTAATTGTTGATAGATATGTTGGGCAAAGGAATCCTATATCCTTGTAAACAAATTATTGGCATGAAGACATTGCCATGTATTAAGGTTTCATTTGGGATAGCTTTAGACCACTATTTTTTTAAGAGATTTTTTTAACTAAAAATCATCTTTTTACAGCAATAAAAAAGCAGTCCCAAACGCAGCCTACATCTTATTTTGTTTGGGACGGCTTTCTTACTGCTTCTTAAAACAAATTTTTAGTATA
>NW_021586174.1:0-488 GCF_001605985.2 Dendrobium catenatum
GGGCACTTTAGCACAGTTTCTTGGAATCACAGTAGAATAGTCAGAGAATGCACTAGTACTGCATCAAACCGCATATGCAGAGAAAATCTTAGAACGAGCGGGAATGTCTAACAGCAAGGCGGTCTCGTCGCCCGTTAGTATCAAAACAGATACTACACATGAGTCAGAGGCATTTGACAATCCGACTCTATACAGACAGTTAGTTGGTGCATTACAGTATCTAACACTTACGAGGCCGGATATCACCTATGCAGTGAACAAAGCCTGCCAGCATATGCATCAACCGACCATCTCTAATTTTGAGTTCTTGAAAAGAATTCTACGATATGTAAAAGGGTCGCTGCACATTGGTATACCGATTAGTGCAAACTCACTGCAACTCAGTTCCTACTCTGATTCGGACTGGGCAGGGGACTCGCAAGACCGGAAGTCTACAACAGGATATTGCAATTTTCTGGGATCCACACCTATCTCATGGTGTGCAAAGA
>NW_021586175.1:0-214 GCF_001605985.2 Dendrobium catenatum
TTTGAATCCTGAAAATGTCAGCAGTAAAAGGCAGTTGAAAAGAAGCAAGAGTGTTTTCTAATCATCAAAACATAATCCTTGAAATAGAATTTGCAACAATCTCCCCCTTTTTTATGATGGCAAATACTTTGACAATTATTTCAAAAATAGTAGTGTAGAACATGTAATTGAAAGTGAAAGCACAAACTAAAGCAACAAGCATAATCAATCAAGT
>NW_021586176.1:0-470 GCF_001605985.2 Dendrobium catenatum
GTATCCTGACAAGTCCTCAGGTGGTGAAGAGAAGAACCTGGAGGAAGAAGCCAAGTCGGAGGCCGTTTAAGAAAACAATTCAACAGAGGGAGAACGACGGATCTTGCATGGTTGTCAGGGTTGCTCGGTTTGACCGGAGAAGCCGGAGGTGACTTCAGCCGTGGCCTGGTACCGTGATCTGCAAGGGAGATTGCACAGGCTGAGAATTAGGTGGAGGTGCTGTCTGGCCGGAATCTGGGACAGGCGATTTCTGACAGGAGGCGTGGGCTTCTTGATTGGCAGGCGGTGAAGAGGAGGCCTGGAGTCGCGTGCGGAAGACCAAATCGGGCGTCATGGGTCTCGCGGCTAACATCGCGTGCAGTTGATCAGGTGTTGACCCCAATACTAGTATCAGGATCGAGTCGACCGCGCAAGGTGAATTTCGGAAGCAAAATAGCACGAAATCTCGTATAATTCACCCGACGTGTGTC
>NW_021586177.1:0-282 GCF_001605985.2 Dendrobium catenatum
AGCTTCGGTCAGCTGGTCTAACAACTCGTCTACACGCTGAACCGGAAACCGGTATTTAACCGTTATAGCTCTACTATCGACACACATCCGCCAAGTACCGTCTTTCTTCGGAACTAGTAATGCCGGGACGGCGCATGGGCTTACACTCGGCTGGATAAGCTACTTTTCCAGTAATGCGTCTACTAAATCTTGTAGGATGTGCTGCTCTTTTGGATTTAGCCGAAAGTGTGGTAAATTCGGCAAGATGGAACCTGGAACGAAATCAATGCTGTGCTGAATGTT
>NW_021586178.1:0-308 GCF_001605985.2 Dendrobium catenatum
AGACAAAACTGCTGCCACAGCTGCTTTCCAGAGATTCTTGCAGCAGTTTGTTGCTGTCCAGCCCTTCTGGGAGCAACCGTGGCTGCCCGAACTGTCCGGAATTGCTATCCCAGGTTGGCTACTTGCTGTCCAGAATTTCCCAAGTGTCAAAAGCTGATGTTTAAACTTCACGAGTTGCTCTTCAAGACTCATAAGACTGAAAACCTCCTTCCCATTCTACATCAGTTTGGTATCAGAGCATGATTGCTCACCCGGGATGCGAACTCGACGAAGTCGAGTCTTTTCCACCCCGGGAGAATGATGCGGAC
>NW_021586179.1:0-245 GCF_001605985.2 Dendrobium catenatum
TTGGGTTAATGAAAACCAAAACCTCTCTACCCAAACTAAAAGGTTATACTTCATTACCATATGTTGCACTGTTTACCATGTTTGGAGAGAAAGAAATGAGTAAAAATTTGCTTTAGCTGCCTCCAGCACTACCACTATCTTGATTAAGATCAAGAAAGCTATCCTTTGCAAGGTCTCCAAATGGTGTGATGGAGACCTATTGGAAAATTTAGCAGTTTAGCTGTTTAGTTCCATATGCAGCAGGG
>NW_021586180.1:0-388 GCF_001605985.2 Dendrobium catenatum
TATTGAGTGCAAAAATTTAAAAATTTTGATGACAATCATCCAGGACAAAATTTTTTCATATGGGACGATTTGTGTAGTGTGTCAAACAGTCGGATTTTGAACTATTTGAGTGCAGTTTTTAGTGTTTTAATTGTCACTTCGTCTGTACGATCATCACGATCGTCTGGGATGAAATGTTTTAAAACTACGAGATGAATGAATAAAGCAGTTGAATGGATAAGTTAGTTTTTAATACGAACTTCATACGTACGAACCTTTGGTTCGTCCAGACGAACACATGTCGGTTAGATGTAAGGGACAGTTTTAACTACCATTAAAATGATCACAAGTTCTAGGATGAACATGTGTTCGTCTGTACAATCAATCTGGTCAAAGTTTGTATGAAAGG
>NW_021586181.1:0-256 GCF_001605985.2 Dendrobium catenatum
AGCATTGCCGACAGTATTAAATCTATTATATGCAAATCATTTTGACCAAATTCTGCCAAGGTAATCAAAGATCTACCCATTCTTTCTTAATATTGTGGCGCTAATTCTATTGCATCATCTAATGGGTGCATTTTATACTCTTCATTGCTCATATCCAATTCACCCAAGTTTATTTTCAGTCACCTTATATTTAGGAGATGATACTCCAATATTTTCAATAGCACAATAATTCCTTAATTCATCCAAACATTCTTAC
>NW_021586182.1:0-1005 GCF_001605985.2 Dendrobium catenatum
TGGATGCATCTTACCCCACAAAATTCAACATTTTTAATTATAATATGAGTCACCTAATTATGGCTCATTAAATACATTGAAAAATAATATTCTAATAAAGGTCCAAATTTTTGAATGTGTATGTGACTATAATTACTAAAAAACCCAAGTGATGGAGATCGCTAGTCTTAATAACATCATTTTCTTTATTTAAGAGAGTATTCAATAGAAAATCATCTTCATATGAAGGTAGAGAATGAACATTTTGTTATACAATGACACATAGGTTATTAATTATAAGGCTTTTATCTTTATCATCATAATAAAAGAGATTATAAGATCTATGGTAAGAAAATTATTTGAGTTAATGATATTATTATAGGATATCACCATAATGTATCTATCTCTATACATAGGAATATCACCATAATGTTATGTTTTAGTGGTGCCTGTTCTATTAGTAAATGAAAATAAATTCCTTCCAAATAGATCTTAAAAAGTTAAATGCTGCAATCTGATGTGATGTGACCAATTTAGAATATGAGTTGTGTCTGGTTAGGTTGTGATAAACCACCTCCATATATTACATCAATTAGAGTTATGTTGATCATGAATTTAATTTTAAAACTTTTAAATCTTGATTGGATGCGTCTTTTTGGTGACATAGCATTTGCGCTCTATTTTTGGGTGTCAAAGTCTATATTGTTAAAAAATAATAATATGTCTTTACAAAAATTTGAGGTGCAAAAATATAATTTTAGAAATTTTATAATGTATGACCACTCCTTAAACATCAACATGGACCCATCTCGAATTCATGAACCAAGTAAATATGCAATAATATATATAATTTTATCGTTCCCTGAAATTAGTGTTAATTAGACTGAAAATTATTGAAAATGATTGCTCTAAACTCTCCAAATTTACTTGAAATGAGTTGTGAAAGGCTCTGTTGTGATGTAAAAGTGCTAAAATTATATTTCAAATATCAAAAAAAAAAAAATGTTAGAGATCTATAATTACCAT
>NW_021586183.1:0-331 GCF_001605985.2 Dendrobium catenatum
AATAAAAATTAGTTGTATCAATGATCAATCTCATATATCCTTTATCTTATTTATCATCGATCTTATCTATCATCTATTTTATCTATCATCTATCATCAATCGTATCAGCATCTATCATATATCTTATATGCCATTTATCATCAATCATATCTATCATCCCTCATCATTCATATCTATCATCTATCATCGATCTATCTATTATATATTATATCTACCATCTTTCATATCATCAGTCATATCTATCATATTCCAGATCTCAATCTCTCATTAGTCACATATCAGTTGTCAGTCTCATCAATCATCAGTCTTCTCAATCATATTAAAACATATT
>NW_021586184.1:0-720 GCF_001605985.2 Dendrobium catenatum
TGGCGGCAACTTCTTTCTGTTTTGAGCTTATCATCCTCGCCGATTCACGTATCGTCCAGGATGATATGTTAATGTCGGCTACCATAATTAAGAATCTTGATTAGAGTCTCTATTTTGAACTCGATCGTCCAGGACGATCCAAGGGATCGGCCTGCCCGATGTGAGAAAAAACAAAGATTCTAAATCTCTCAAGTGTGTGTGTGTAGGGTTACTTAGTATCAGTCTTTTGAACATTACAAACTAACTCAAGAAGAGAAAATATAGATTACACACTGACTCAACCCTAAACCTAACGCACTCTTGAACTGGCTTTGTTTGTTCGTCCGATCTTCGATTCCTGAAAAGTTAGAAGCAACAAGCAGTCCAAGAGAAATAGTGTTTGTCAATCATCAAAACAAAAGCCATGAAAATAGATTTGCAACAAATAATTTCAAATGAAGAGCTAAACTTAGGATACCAAATTTCTAAGTTCTGAGTTCCTAACAGATATCTTAAAATCCTTTTTACTGCTGTCAAATATGATTCTTTTGGATCTGATTGAAATTTAATACACAAGCAAACACTAAACATGATATCGGGTCGACTAGCAGTCAGGTAAAGTAAAGATCTAATAATCCCTCTAAATTTCTTTTGATCAATAGATTTTTTCTTAAGGTCCTTATCCAACTGAACTGAGGAACTCTTTGGTGTACTAACAGGTTTAGCATTGTCAATTTCATA
>NW_021586185.1:0-265 GCF_001605985.2 Dendrobium catenatum
TTAAAGACCAATTAAAAAAGGAAATATTGGATCTATAAGTTGAGGAGGCCACGGATGCAAGTATCAATTCAAAAAACTTATTGCTTCTCCGAAGCAAAGTTCATGAGTAAAACATTACTTTAAGAAGATTATCAATTTGGTAGAAACAAAGGGTTAAGGTGAGATGATTTGAAGAAGGAAAAAAAAATTATTGCATGAGATGGACAAGTTTAGTAGAAATGTTATTAAGCACAAACCAAATGGAAGAAGAGGTCTACACTATGTA
>NW_021586186.1:0-316 GCF_001605985.2 Dendrobium catenatum
CTCGATCTTCCAAATGGAAGAAGACTCTCCCATTTAGGAATGTCTTTTTTCTTTTGGAATTCGAGTTGGATAAGAATATTCCACTCATAGTGCATTTTCACAACTCTTAACTATTATTATAAATTTTACATCCATTTGAAAAAGAAAATTCTAGACTCCCTGCATTATTATGCTAATAAAAATCATAAGCAGTTTATATATGAAAGTAAAGCTCAACCCATTGAAGCTGTGTCAAGCCATGCTCTTAATTATGAGGGCTAAGCAGTCCACCTGTAACAGTTATAATTATTTTTAGCCCTCATTTATTTAGGGGGGG
>NW_021586187.1:0-562 GCF_001605985.2 Dendrobium catenatum
TGTATTAATTCTTCTAAATCATTCCAAAAATTTAATAAATAAATAAATAAAATTTTAGCAGTAATAGTCAATTAGGAAGGAATATCTCAAATAAAAAGGAAGTAAGACCTTTTTTAATTGCATTTCGTAAATAAGTTGTTAATAGAAAAGAATTTCTTTTTTTGAGACATTGTATCTTATTCTCGTATAAAATGTTTATGTTTTGATAAATTTTTTTTTAATATAGAAAATCTTAAACTTCTATGTAATAACATCAAGTTGTTTGGGTCAACAAGTTTAAAATATACTGCAAAGCTAAACACGATTTTTCCTAGATTGCTTGCTGTTTGTACAATTATTTTAATACACCTTGATGCGGACATCCAACCGTCTATGGCTATTCGAGGAGCTGAAGATCAACGGCTGTCATCGTTTCACGTTATCTTATATTTTATTTGTAATTTTGAATTTTTATTATAAATTTTTCATTTTTATCATCACTTAAGAGGGTCGTCCTATGTAAGCCTTAGGGGCATATGCGTTTTGTTTTAGTTTCTTAGGCCTATATATAGAGGCTCTTTCT
>NW_021586188.1:0-893 GCF_001605985.2 Dendrobium catenatum
CATATATATATATACATATATATATACATATATATTATTTATTTTCTACAAATATCTTTCGTATCGTTTATTATCCACATTGTAAGATTTCTATATTAAATTATGTTTTGAATTTGGTATAAAGTTTTTTCAAAAAAGGATTTTTTTAAAAGAAGCTATTTTTTAAAACAGCAATTCATTTCCCTTTGTGTGTTATTGTAGTTCATATGGTCTAACACCCATAAATTGAACTTTTTATTTGTATGAAAGTGGGTACTCCAAATTAGTGGTTTAAAAATATTGAGAAATGATCCATAGCTCACTTTGGGAATGAATAAAATGCCGAGGGTTGTTCAATTACCCATCAACCATTATTTGATTGTATTTCCTTTGATTTCTAGAAAATTTGTATGTCTACATTTTTACAATCGATTGACTATCGCATGTGAAATTTGATACAATTATCATATTTTATTCCTTACAAAATTGTAAATGGTGTTAAAACTAAAATTCCCTTTAATAATGAAGAATGGATTTGCATAACTTAATGCAAAGTGTTTAAACAATTTTTTTTATGCATTAAAATCTAAAGAGGTAAAGAATAATTTCTATCCATATCTTAATCCAAGATCATTAGTCTTTGGTGTATTTTAGGAATTTTATGAGGGTCTTTGAATCATTCATACAAGCCCAAGATTTAGAAAATCTACCCACATGTTAGTGAGAAATCTCCATTTGAAGCTTAAATTTTAAATTGCATTTTCTTACAAATCCCACTTTATGGATCCCCAAAGTCCAAGTATTATAGAATTAACATATCTAGTTAATCCTTTATTTAAAATTTCATCAAATTTGGAAGGTTAGATTCAAAGTTTAAGAATTCAAATGTGTAGTTCATTTTTAAACATGAAATC
>NW_021586189.1:0-207 GCF_001605985.2 Dendrobium catenatum
AGAGCTGCTGGGCTTGATGAGGGGGGAACTCCTCCTTACTCCATTAAAGTGGAAGTTACAAAGGCTACATATTGCCCAAATCTCTTATCAAAGCTCATCTATGACATGAGCATCTGTTTTTCTTCATCAACGCCTATCGAAATTCCATATGTAGAGTGAAGTTCAAACTTGTTAACAAATGCTAGAAGGTTGGATTAAAGCCAAAGC
>NW_021586190.1:0-337 GCF_001605985.2 Dendrobium catenatum
TTACATATGCGATTAGGGCTGCAAACGAACCGGTCCGAGCCAAGTATGTGAGTGTTCATGTTTGAGTTCGTTTATTATTACCTTGTTCAAATTTGGTTCAAGTTTGATTCGCGCTTTATTGTTTGTGTTCATGTTTGGTTCGTTTAATTTATCAGTATTCATGCTTGTTTCATGTTTGGTTCGTTTAGTGTTTATCGAAATTTTAAACAAACAAACATTAACGAACTATATTCGTGAACATATTTAGCGAACAATATATTGAACAAACAAACTTTAAATTTATTCATAAACATCTTAAACAAATAATCTAGCAAATATGAATAAATGTAAAATGCCT
>NW_021586191.1:0-291 GCF_001605985.2 Dendrobium catenatum
CCCACGGCTACGGTGGAAGTGGCAATATTGCTCTTGGCTTCCGACATTGGGCTTCAAAGGGTGTGGCCATTTCACGTTCTTCTGATCCCGGATGGCCATTAATACATTTGCTTGGGATGTATTAAGTGGTGTGTACTCCTTTTCTTGGCGAGTTTCTCATCGTGGTGACGGAGACCTATGAGGTAAATTATTCTTCCCATGCTTTTTCTGTTGTGAGAAAGAATTATCCATCCCAGGTACACCTTTGCGCTTCTCGCTGATTTGCTCAAACTGTTTCCTGTGAGCATTTAT
>NW_021586192.1:0-928 GCF_001605985.2 Dendrobium catenatum
TAGAAAGGGGCGAAATATATATAATGATACTATGAATATTGGGGAAGTGTGTGAGGTTGGGAAAGAGTTCAAGAAGAGTTAATGAAGACACAGGGTTTCCACCAAGAAGAACCCATGAGGGGTAGCCCACCAAGCGACAAATCAAAAGTGGGTCGGCCACTAAGCATATAAACCTAACTCTTCACTCTCAAATTTTTTTCAAAATACCCAAAAGCTCTTTTTCATTCATCAAAGTAAATATTTAAAAGATTACATCATATTCTAATGCTTGAATTTCAAATAAACTAAAAAAGAAGTGAAAACTGAAACGTTTAGTAAAGAAAAAAGTGGAGTACAATCACTCCAACTCCCCATCAAGAGGGATCCGACCCAAACGGCCTCCAAATAAGAAACATACAACTAAATGAAGGAAATAATTAAATAAAAGCCTAAAAAATTGAAGGAAAATTTTAAATTTTAATCTACAATTTTAATCATATATACAATTTCAAATATTCACAAATCTTGAGTTCTTTAAGATTTCATGTTGGATGCATAACTCATAACCCTCGGTCTTGATCTTGGGATGAGGCATTTATGATTTTTGATCTCATAAACCCTTGATTTTGCTCTACTGGTGGAGCCATGCTAATTTGTTGTTTAATTGTTGAAATCCAAGTATTCATCAAAAGTCCCGTTTTTTCAAATTTTCCTTTGTGAATCATGTGTATTAGTAGGTGGCTTGTTTTTCATTTGATCAAAAACATGTGATCATTAGTTGTAAGCACCTTTTGTGTAAAATATAATTCACTTCAAAGAGGTTTGTCAGTGAGTAGATCTCAAGTATTTCCTATCAATCTTCGGAAAACAGCGAGAATCCTTCACAAAACCACAAAAACAGTAGATAATTTATATTTTTTTGATGAAAGGAACACGGAAAATAGCAAGA
>NW_021586193.1:0-1100 GCF_001605985.2 Dendrobium catenatum
AGATTTTTCAAATTTTGAAAAAGTTAACAAAATTCTTTGTTGTCTATTAGATAATTTTGATACTAAAGTTATTGCGATTTGTGAATCTAAAGATTTGAATGTATATTTTATTGATAATTTGATTGGCCCACTCATTGCTTACGAGCAAGGGTTGGGTCAAAGACTTTTGGATGCAGGTGAAACGATTGTTTTAAAAACGAAAGATAGAGAAGAAGATAGCTTAGTTGGTGATGATTTGTCAAGCAAATCACAAAGCTAACCAAAGCATAAGCTAAAGTAGAAAAAAGGTAAAAATGGTAAGGAAATTCATATTTTTTCTGATGTTATTTGCTTTCATTATAGGAAGCCTGGACATATGAAAAATCAATGCCCTAATTTAAGAATTCTTCTTATAAAAAAAAAGGATAAGGCAAAGCTAAATTTAAATTGGGGAAATAATGAAAAGCAAAAAATCTCACGGGCAGACCTGATTTCTGAAGCATGGGACAAGGAGAGAGATAATGGTTAAAAAGTCTTCTTTATTGTGTATTGTTTTTATTTTTTTCTTTTTTTTTCTTTTCTTATTTCGTGAAATTTATTTTTCTGATCAACACACACATTCACTTTTCTAAAAATGAGAAATCTACTTCCTATTTTTTCTTGAACTCTTTGGTAAGTTGCGATTGACTTCTCTAAAAACAGTCAAAGGAAACTCATGTGTTTGACTCTCAATCTCTGTTTCCTAAAAGAGGTTATTCTACTTTTGATTTAAAATCATTTTCATCTTTTAAATTAGTTTTTGATATAATTTTTTTATTTCCCTACATTTTATTTATCGCATAGGAATCTTTTGCAAGGTACTGAATCTACATAATTTTTCTTAGTCAAGAATTTTGTTTTAGTCAATATTATGGGTTTACTTTTGGTTTTTAAGATTTCAAAAATGTAGCATATTCAAAAAATAAGTCAATGATGCCAAAAATAAAAGATGCGCAAATACGTCAAATTGAAAAGCATAGAATACACAAAGTGTATCCAAAGATGCGCAGTGCGCCAACCAATTGTCAAGAGGCATAAAATGAACCCACAAATTTAATGCTTACCATTCTTGTACTTCTGAA
>NW_021586194.1:0-303 GCF_001605985.2 Dendrobium catenatum
GGTTTAGGAACTTCCAGTTTTTTTTTTTTAGATTGTATTAAGAGTTCTTTTCTTTAATTTAATGCAATTTGTATTTCTTCAAAAAAAGAAAGAATTAGTTTTTTTGTTTAAAAAGGATTTTAACATGCAGGAACCGTGAGCTAGGGTTAATAAAATTTAAATTTTCAACTTTTATGAATCTTAGTGCGGTCAATTCATTTCTAACTATATTTTTGAATAAAATCAAGTGGTAGCTTTCTCATTTTAAGAAAACTTGCTAGAACTAATTTATTCTTCTTAAATATTAACATCACATCCACCATA
>NW_021586195.1:0-337 GCF_001605985.2 Dendrobium catenatum
ACTTCTCTCGAGTCAAATTGATTTTGATTAATGTAAACTAATGTGACATTTTTAAATAAGGATTTTTGCATAATTAATTGGGTTCTTAATTTTATCTTTTACTTCATTGCTATTGAAGCTCTAAATCACATTAATTTCAGCTTTTAAATACCAACCATCCGATTAAGATTAAAGGGGCTGGATGTTTTATTTTTTATTTATTCGGATAGAGTTAGGGTTGGGGGATTGACGATGAGATTCCCACAAGAAGCCGCTCCTTCTACCTTTTTTTTATATAGCTCTTAGGGCCGGCTGAAGAGGCTCCTCTGATCTTACGCCTCCATTTCAAGAAACAGCC
>NW_021586196.1:0-271 GCF_001605985.2 Dendrobium catenatum
CTGACATCGCCGACTCTCCCTACTCCTGACGATCCCACTGTTCCTCGCAACCTCCCGACCACATATTTATGAGATTTTTCTCATTCGTTGAATAAGTACCGCGACATTTACGGGTAAGGTCGGGTTAACCCGAACTTGATGATTTCGGGGTTCAAAAATAGGTCGGGTTTGGGTTGACTCGAATAGTGGGTCAGCCCCGGGTTGGACCCGAACCCTATGAAACCCCTAAATTTTCTTATAAAAATTTTTGACTTAGAACAGTCAGTATTTA
>NW_021586197.1:0-517 GCF_001605985.2 Dendrobium catenatum
GCTCCATTATATTACTCTTTCTACTTGATATCAATAAACAAACGTCTTATTTTGTTTAGTTGATTTTGTCCTTTGTTTGAAATGTTAGTTTGTCTATATGATAAATCTGACTTAATTGATCTAATAAATGTTATAATCAGAACTACAATATAAAGATTAGTTTCATTATGAAATCTAATTTTTCAAACATTTAAAGTTAATAAATAACTTTGATTAAGTTAAGGCTATCAATCTCGTATTCTTTTTAGGCTTAAATAATTTTAATATTATTATTACAATTTTGATGTCTTATTATTTTTATTTTCTCTTTTCAATATAATTATCTTTGTACTTGGAGAAGTTTGAGTTTTTTAATTATTGATTTTCAAAAAATCAATTAAAAAAAAGGAAAAATATATAAATTATAAAAATCAAAAGAACGCGCAATGGTTCGCAAATTGAAAAGAGACACAAAATTAGCCCAAATAAAAAAAGATGCATAAAATGTGCCACAAATATTTGAAAAAGATGCGCAAAG
>NW_021586198.1:0-265 GCF_001605985.2 Dendrobium catenatum
GACATGAAATTGACATTCTTAATTTTATCAAGTTATATGCAAAACTTAAATTTAGAAAAATTAGATTTTCTAATGAATTTAATTTTGAGTTGTAGTTTAAGTTATAGCACTTGCAGGATCAAAAACATTAGGGATTTTTATATAGGCTAACACACATTTCGAAAATAGATTAAAATAAAACAAGATAACTTGTATTGATATCATTATAAAGGATATTACAAACTAAGGAATGATATCAATACGACATAAAAACACAAATACTAAG
>NW_021586199.1:0-302 GCF_001605985.2 Dendrobium catenatum
TTCTGTATCAGTTGTTTGATTTCTATTGATCAAGTATCTGTTCTGTATGTTCTATGATTTCCGTACGACTATTTTTTTTGATGTATTTCTGATGTGTATTTCTGATGATTTTGATTGGTGAGTGATGTCTTGCTGAGCTGTTAGCTCATCCTTGTTTTCTGTGTGGTTTACAGGTTCTGGGAAAGGGAAGGAGGTCTTGGCTAGAAGTTATGTGTTTGATCTGATATTAGGTATTTTGTACTTTTAATTTTTGGTACAGTCATGACTTTTCTGTTCTGTTATGTTATTTCTGTCTGAAGCCA
>NW_021586200.1:0-296 GCF_001605985.2 Dendrobium catenatum
TTGCCAATTAGAAGATTATCAAGGACTCCTCTCATCCATTTGGCATTCACCAAAATGAGGAAGAGACCTTTAAAGAGTACTTCCAATTTTTTTGAAGTACATCAAATTTTAAGAGTAAATTCGAAGTTACTATGGGGTAGTTTTCTTAGTGGTCTTTCTTCTTTAGACCTTTTTATTCATCATTGAAACTAGAGAAAATTCACTCTTATTTGATTTTATTCCTCGAGTAAACACACAAATAACTACTGATGAGATTATTAGTGACATCAAAATTAATTAGACAATCCTAACACATT
>NW_021586201.1:0-308 GCF_001605985.2 Dendrobium catenatum
CTGGTTAAGTGGCGGGTCCCACTTGACCGCCTCCGTCCTCGTGGATGTCCCTGCGCGCGCCGCGTGTCCTGGTCGCTGCCGCCGTTTGACCAGGCATTTAATACATATGATTTAATTCAAAAGAATGCCAGAACTTTAAAAATTCATCACAATTTCATTTGTGATCCAATTTTGGAGTTCTTGCGCTTGTTTTGTCCGTATTTTTAAGTAATATATTTTAAAAATAAGTAAAAATTATCTTGATTAATAGTTTATTATTAATTTCAATAATACAAAAAACCTAATTTGACTTTTAAATAAAAATATAC
>NW_021586202.1:0-228 GCF_001605985.2 Dendrobium catenatum
GCTTCAAGGACCCTGTCCTCACTCTCCTCCGGGTCTTCATCATCGGCGACGGAAACGACCGGATAAGAATGAGAAACAACACGAATATTGGCGGAAGGGGACTGATTCTCTTGAGAATAGCCTATGCCCTGCCCAGTTCGAGGAAAATCAGTTCGCCAAATACGGGCTTGCTGTTGGGCCTGTCTACCTGATCAAGTCGAAGGGACAATGCCTCGCTCAACAAAGTTA
>NW_021586203.1:0-247 GCF_001605985.2 Dendrobium catenatum
AGTGATTGTAATTTGAGTGAATAAAAACATACACACATACATAAGGAGATCATATAAAATGTTTATACAGATCGTACTGGACGATATTCGTTCGTACAGGACGATCAGACAGTTATCTCCTATAGAGCATATGGAACGAATAGGAACTTGCTCGAAAATTTTTTCTAAGTCGTATTCGTCCAGGACGAAATTAATTATCGTCCAAGACGATTGGTTCACTGGGGAGTGGATGTAGGTCTGGTTTTAG
>NW_021586204.1:0-215 GCF_001605985.2 Dendrobium catenatum
ATAAGATATTATAAGTTTAACAATGATAATATTTTATTTTATTCTTATATAAGAATAACAGAAACATAGTGAAAATGAAATTCTTTTGGTTGAAATTAGACCAACAGTTAATCGGACCAATTATAAGGAAGATTGCTTTCGCAAGCAATTCTTTGTTGTGGTTGTGATCTTTTGTTGAAAGTTTATGTTCAATGGTCAAGCTATGTACACTCGAG